>NW_027616432.1:185000-332114 GCF_964187855.1 Myxine glutinosa | reverse complement strand
ATACAAGTGCAAAAGTGGTTTCCTGCACCAACAAAAGTGCGAAAAGTGGTTTTTCAACACTAACACAAGTGCGAAAAGTGGTTTTTCATCACTATCACAAGTGCAAAAAGTGTTTTTTCCACACTAATACAAGTGCAAAAGTGGTTTCCTGCACCAACAAAAGTGCGAAAAGTGGTTTTTCAACACTAACACAAGTGCGAAAAGTGTTTTTTCAACACTAACACAAGTGCAAAAAAGTGGTTTTTCCACCTATACAAGTGCAAAAGTGGTTTCCTGCACCAACACAAGTGCGAAAAGTGGTTTTTCAACACTAACACAAGTGCGAAAAGTGGTTTTTCAACACTATCGTAAGTGCAAAAACTGTTTTTTCCACACTAATACAAGTGCAAAAAGTGGTTTTTCCACCTATACAAGTGCAAAAGTGGTTTCCTGCACCAACACAAGTGCGAAAAGTGGTTTTTCAACACTAACACAAGTGTGAAAAGTCGTTTTTCAACACTAACACAAGTGCGAAAAGTGGTTTTTCAACATTAACACAAGTGCGAAAAGTGGTTTTTCAACACTATCACAAGTGCAAAAAGTGTTTTTTCCACACTAATACAAGTGCAAAAGTGGTTTCCTGCACCAACAAAAGTGCGAAAAGTGGTTTTTCAACACTAACACAAGTGCGAAAAGTGGTTTTTCAACACTAACACAAGGGCAAAAAGTGGTTTTTCAACACTAACACAAGTGCGAAAAGTGGTTTTTCAACACTATCACAAGTGCGAAAAGTGGTTTTTCCACATGAATACAAGTGCAAAAGTGGTTTCCTGCACCAACACAAGTGCGAAAAGTGGTTTTTCAACACTAACACAAGTGCGAAAAGTGGTTTTTCAACACTAATACAAGTGCAAAAGTGGTTTCCTGCACCAACACAAGTGCAAAAAGTGGTTTTTCAACACTAACACAAGTGCGAAAAGTGGTTTTTCAACACTAACACAAGTGCGAAAAGTGTTTTTTCCACACTAATACAAGTGCAAAAGTGGTTTCCTGCACCAACACAAGTGTGAAAAGTGGTTTTTCAACACTAACACAAGTGCGAAAAGTGGTTTTTCAACACTAACACAAGTGCGAAAAGTGCTTTTTCCACACTAATACAAGTGCAAAAGTGGTTTCCTGCACCAACACAAGTGCAAAAAGTGGTTTTTCAACACTAACACAAGTGCGAAAAGTGGTTTTTCAACACTAACACAAGTGCGAAAAGTGTTTTTTCCACACTAATACAAGTGCAAAAGTGGTTTCCTGCACCAACACAAGTGTGAAAAGTGGTTTTTCAACACTAACACAAGTGCAAAAAGTGGTTTTTCAACACTATCACAAGTGCAAAAAGTGTTTTTTCCACACTACAAGTGCAAAAGTGGTTTCCTGCAACAACACAAGTGCAAAAAGTGGTTTTTCAACACTAACACAAGTGCGAAAAGTGGTTTTTCAACACTAACACAAGTGCGAAAAGTGGTTTTTCAACACTATCACAAGTGCAAAAAGTGTTTTTTCCACACTAATACAAGTGCAAAAGTGGTTTCCTGCACCAACACAAGTGCGAAAAGTGGTTTTTCAACACTAACACAAGTGCGAAAAGTGGTTTTTCAACACTAACACAAGTGCGAAAAGTGGTTTTTCCACACTAATACAAGTGCAAAAGTGGTTTCCTGCACCAACAAAAGTGCGAAAAGTGGTTTTTCAACACTAACACAAGTGCGAAAAGTGGTTTTTCATCACTATCACAAGTGCAAAAAGTGTTTTTTCCACACTAATACAAGTGCAAAAGTGGTTTCCTGCACCAACAAAAGTGCAAAAAGTGGTTTTTCAACACTAACACAAGTGCGAAAAGTGTTTTTTCAACACTAACACAAGTGCAAAAAGTGGTTTTTCCACCTATACAAGTGCAAAAGTGGTTTCCTGCACCAACACAAGTGCGAAAAGTGGTTTTTCAACACTAACACAAGTGCGAAAAGTGGTTTTTCAACACTATCGCAAGTGCAAAAAGTGTTTTTTCCACACTAATACAAGTGCAAAAGTGGTTTCCTGCACCAACACAAGTGCGAAAAGTGGTTTTTCAACACTAACACAAGTGTGAAAAGTCGTTTTTCAACACTAACACAAGTGCGAAAAGTGGTTTTTCAACATTAACACAAGTGCGAAAAGTGGTTTTTCAACACTATCACAAGTGCAAAAAGTGTTTTTTCCACACTAATACAAGTGCAAAAGTGGTTTCCTGCACCAACAAAAGTGCGAAAAGTGGTTTTTCAACACTAACACAAGGGCAAAAAGTGGTTTTTCAACACTAACACAAGTGCGAAAAGTGGTTTTTCAACACTATCACAAGTGCGAAAAGTGGTTTTTCCACATGAATACAAGTGCAAAAGTGGTTTCCTGCACCAACACAAGTGCGAAAAGTGGTTTTTCAACACTAACACAAGTGCGAAAAGTGGTTTTTCAACACTATCACAAGTGCAAAAAGTGTTTTTTCCACACTAATATAAGTGCAAAAGTGGTTTCCTGCACCAACAAAAGTGCGAACAGTGGTTTTTCAACACTAACACAAGTGCGAAAAGTGGTTTTTCAACACTAACACAAGTGCGAAAAGTGGTTTTTCCACACTAATACAAGTGCAAAAGTGGTTTCCTGCAACAACACAAGTGCAAAAAGTGGTTTTTCAACACTAACACAAGTGCGAAAAGTGGTTTTTCAACACTAACACAAGTGCGAAAAGTGGTTTTTCAACACTATCACAAGTGCAAAAAGTGTTTTTTCCACACTAATACAAGTGCAAAAGTGGTTTTTCCACACTAATACAAGTGCAAAAGTGGTTTCCTGCACCAACAAAAGTGCGAAAAGTGGTTTTTCAACACTAACACAAGTGCGAAAAGTGGATTTTCAACACTAACACAAGTGCGAAAAGTGGTTTTTCAACACTAACACAAGTGCGAAAAGTGGTTTTTCAACACTATCGCAAGTGCAAAAAGTGTTTTTTCCACACTAATACAAGTGCAAAAGTGGTTTCCTGCACCAACACAAGTGCGAAAAGTGGTTTTTCAACACTAACACAAGTGTGAAAAGTCGTTTTTCAACACTAACACAAGTGCGAAAAGTGGTTTTTCAACATTAACACAAGTGCGAAAAGTGGTTTTTCAACACTATCACAAGTGCAAAAAGTGTTTTTTCCACACTAATACAAGTGCAAAAGTGGTTTCCTGCACCAACAAAAGTGCGAAAAGTGGTTTTTCAACACTAACACAAGGGCAAAAAGTGGTTTTTCAACACTAACACAAGTGCGAAAAGTGGTTTTTCAACACTATCACAAGTGCGAAAAGTGGTTTTTCCACATGAATACAAGTGCAAAAGTGGTTTCCTGCACCAACACAAGTGCGAAAAGTGGTTTTTCAACACTAACACAAGTGCGAAAAGTGGTTTTTCAACACTAATACAAGTGCAAAAGTGGTTTCCTGCACCAACACAAGTGCGAAAAGTGGTTTTTCAACACTAACACAAGGGCAAAAAGTGGTTTTTCAACACTAACACAAGTGCGAAAAGTGGTTTTTCAACACTAACACAAGTGCGAAAAGTGTTTTTTCCACACTAATACAAGTGCAAAAGTGGTTTCCTGCACCAACACAAGTGTGAAAAGTGGTTTTTCAACACTAACACAATTGCGAAAAGTGGTTTTTCAACACTAACACAAGTGCGAAAAGTGCTTTTCCCACACTAATACAAGTACAAAAGTGGTTTCCTGCACCAACACAAGTGCAAAAAGTGGTTTTTCAACACTAACACAAGTGCGAAAAGTGGTTTTTCAACACTAACACAAGTGCGAAAAGTGTTTTTTCCACACTAATACAAGTGCAAAAGTGGTTTCCTGCACCAACACAAGTGTGAAAAGTGGTTTTTCAACACTAACACAAGTGCGAAAAGTGGTTTTTCAACACTATCACAAGTGCAAAAAGTGTTTTTTCCACACTACAAGTGCAAAAGTGGTTTCCTGCAACAACACAAGTGCAAAAAGTGGTTTTTCAACACTAACACAAGTGCGAAAAGTGGTTTTTCAACACTAACACAAGTGCGAAAAGTGGTTTTTCAACACTATCACAAGTGCAAAAAGTGTTTTTTCCACACTAATACAAGTGCAAAAGTGGTTTCCTGCACCAACACAAGTGCGAAAAGTGGTTTTTCAACACTAACACAAGTGCGAAAAGTGGTTTTTCAACACTAACACAAGTGCAAAAGTGGTTTCCTGCACCAACAAAAGTGCGAAAAGTGGTTTTTCAACACTAACACAAGTGCGAAAAGTGGTTTTTCATCACTATCACAAGTGCAAAAAGTGTTTTTTCCACACTAATACAAGTGCAAAAGTGGTTTCCTGCACCAACAAAAGTGCGAAAAGTGGTTTTTCAACACTAACACAAGTGCGAAAAGTGTTTTTTCAACACTAACACAAGTGCAAAAAGTGGTTTTTCCACCTATACAAGTGCAAAAGTGGTTTCCTGCACCAACACAAGTGCGAAAAGTGGTTTTTCAACACTAACACAAGTGCGAAAAGTGGTTTTTCAACACTATCGCAAGTGCAAAAAGTGATTTTTCCACACTAATACAAGTGCAAAAGTGGTTTCCTGCACCAACACAAGTGCGAAAAGTGGTTTTTCCACACTAACACAAGTGTGAAAAGTCGTTTTTCAACACTAACACAAGTGCGAAAAGTGGTTTTTCAACATTAACACAAGTGCGAAAAGTGGTTTTTCAACACTATCACAAGTGCAAAAAGTGTTTTTTCCACACTAATACAAGTGCAAAAGTGGTTTCCTGCACCAACAAAAGTGCGAAAAGTGGTTTTTCAACACTAAGACAAGGGCAAAAAGTGGTTTTTCAACACTAACACAAGTGCGAAAAGTGGTTTTTCAACACTATCACAGGTGCGAAAAGTGGTTTTTCCACATGAATACAAGTGCAAAAGTGGTTTCCTGCACCAACACAAGTGCGAAAAGTGGTTTTTCAACACTAACACAAGTGCGAAAAGTGGTTTTTCAACACTATCACAAGTGCAAAAAGTGTTTTTTCCACACTAATATAAGTGCAAAAGTGGTTTCCTGCACCAACAAAAGTGCGAACAGTGGTTTTTCAACACTAACACAAGTGCGAAAAGTGGTTTTTCAACACTAACACAAGTGCGAAAAGTGGTTTTTCCACACTAATACAAGTGCAAAAGTGGTTTCCTGCAACAACACAAGTGCAAAAAGTGGTTTTTCAACACTAACACAAGTGCGAAAAGTGGTTTTTCAACACTAACACAAGTGCGAAAAGTGGTTTTTCAACACTATCACAAGTGCAAAAAGTGTTTTTTCCACACTAATACAAGTGCAAAAGTGGTTTTTCCACACTAATACAAGTGCAAAAGTGGTTTCCTGCACCAACAAAAGTGCGAAAAGTGGTTTTTCAACACTAACACAAGTGCGAAAAGTGGTTTTTCAACACTAACACAAGTGCGAAAAGTGGTTTTTCAACACTAACACAAGTGCGAAAAGTGGTTTTTCAACACTAACACAAGTGCGAAAAGTGGTTTTTCCACACTAATACAAGTGCAAAAGTGGTTTCCTGCACCAACAAAAGTGCGAAAAGTGGTTTTTCAACACTAACACAAGTGCGAAAAGTGGTTTTTCATCACTATCACAAGTGCAAAAAGTGTTTTTTCCACACTAATACAAGTGCAAAAGTGGTTTCCTGCACCAACAAAAGTGCGAAAAGTGGTTTTTCAACACTAACACAAGTGCGAAAAGTGTTTTTTCAACACTAACACAAGTGCGAAAAGTGGTGTTTCCACCTATACAAGTGCAAAAGTGGTTTCCTGCACCAACACAAGTGCGAAAAGTGGTTTTTCAACACTAACACAAGTGCGAAAAATGGTTTTTCAACACTATCACAAGTGCAAAAAGTGTTTTTTCCACACTAATACAAGTGCAAAAGTGGTTTCCTGCACCAACACAAGTGCGAAAAGTGGTTTTTCAACACTAACACAAGTGCGAAAAGTGGTTTTTCAACACTATCGCAAGTGCAAAAAGTGTTTTTTCCACACTAATACAAGTGCAAAAGTGGTTTCCTGCACCAACACAAGTGCGAAAAGTGGTTTTTCAACACTAACACAAGTGTGAAAAGTCGTTTTTCAACACTAACACAAGTGCGAAAAGTGGTTTTTCAACACTAACACAAGTGCGAAAAGTGGTTTTTCAACACTATCGCAAGTGCAAAAAGTGTTTTTTCCACACTAATACAAGTGCAAAAGTGGTTTCCTGCACCAACACAAGTGCGAAAAGTGGTTTTTCAACACTAACACACGTGTGAAAAGTCGTTTTTCAACACTAACACAAGTGCGAAAAGTGGTTTTTCAACACTAACACAAGTGCGAAAAGTGGTTTTTCAACACTATCACAAGTGCAAAAAGTGTTTTTTCCACACTAATACAAGTGCAAAAGTGGTTTCCTGCACCAACAAAAGTGCGAAAAGTGGTTTTTCAACACTAACACAAGGGCAAAAAGTGGTTTTTCAACACTAACACAAGTGCAAAAAGTGGTTTTTCAACACTATCACAAGTGCAAAAAGTGTTTTTTCCACACTAATATAAGTGCAAAAGTGGTTTCCTGCACCAACACAAGTGCGAAAAGTGTTTTTTCAACACTAACACAAGTGCAAAAAGTGGTTTTTCCACCTATACAAGTGCAAAAGTGGTTTCCTGCACCAACACAAGTGCGAAAAGTGGTTTTTCAACACTAACACAAGTGCGAAAAGTGGTTTTTCAACACTATCGCAAGTGCAAAAAGTGATTTTTCCACACTAATACAAGTGCAAAAGTGGTTTCCTGCACCAACACAAGTGCGAAAAGTGGTTTTTCCACACTAACACAAGTGTGAAAAGTCGTTTTTCAACACTAACACAAGTGCGAAAAGTGGTTTTTCAACATTAACACAAGTGCGAAAAGTGGTTTTTCAACACTATCACAAGTGCAAAAAGTGTTTTTTCCACACTAATACAAGTGCAAAAGTGGTTTCCTGCACCAACAAAAGTGCGAAAAGTGGTTTTTCAACACTAAGACAAGGGCAAAAAGTGGTTTTTCAACACTAACACAAGTGCGAAAAGTGGTTTTTCAACACTATCACAGGTGCGAAAAGTGGTTTTTCCACATGAATACAAGTGCAAAAGTGGTTTCCTGCACCAACACAAGTGCGAAAAGTGGTTTTTCAACACTAACACAAGTGCGAAAAGTGGTTTTTCAACACTATCACAAGTGCAAAAAGTGTTTTTTCCACACTAATATAAGTGCAAAAGTGGTTTCCTGCACCAACAAAAGTGCGAACAGTGGTTTTTCAACACTAACACAAGTGCGAAAAGTGGTTTTTCAACACTAACACAAGTGCGAAAAGTGGTTTTTCCACACTAATACAAGTGCAAAAGTGGTTTCCTGCAACAACACAAGTGCAAAAAGTGGTTTTTCAACACTAACACAAGTGCGAAAAGTGGTTTTTCAACACTAACACAAGTGCGAAAAGTGGTTTTTCAACACTATCACAAGTGCAAAAAGTGTTTTTTCCACACTAATACAAGTGCAAAAGTGGTTTTTCCACACTAATACAAGTGCAAAAGTGGTTTCCTGCACCAACAAAAGTGCGAAAAGTGGTTTTTCAACACTAACACAAGTGCGAAAAGTGGTTTTTCAACACTAACACAAGTGCGAAAAGTGGTTTTTCAACACTAACACAAGTGCGAAAAGTGGTTTTTCAACACTAACACAAGTGCGAAAAGTGGTTTTTCCACACTAATACAAGTGCAAAAGTGGTTTCCTGCACCAACAAAAGTGCGAAAAGTGGTTTTTCAACACTAACACAAGTGCGAAAAGTGGTTTTTCATCACTATCACAAGTGCAAAAAGTGTTTTTTCCACACTAATACAAGTGCAAAAGTGGTTTCCTGCACCAACAAAAGTGCGAAAAGTGGTTTTTCAACACTAACACAAGTGCGAAAAGTGTTTTTTCAACACTAACACAAGTGCGAAAAGTGGTGTTTCCACCTATACAAGTGCAAAAGTGGTTTCCTGCACCAACACAAGTGCGAAAAGTGGTTTTTCAACACTAACACAAGTGCGAAAAATGGTTTTTCAACACTATCACAAGTGCAAAAAGTGTTTTTTCCACACTAATACAAGTGCAAAAGTGGTTTCCTGCACCAACACAAGTGCGAAAAGTGGTTTTTCAACACTAACACAAGTGCGAAAAGTGGTTTTTCAACACTATCGCAAGTGCAAAAAGTGTTTTTTCCACACTAATACAAGTGCAAAAGTGGTTTCCTGCACCAACACAAGTGCGAAAAGTGGTTTTTCAACACTAACACAAGTGTGAAAAGTCGTTTTTCAACACTAACACAAGTGCGAAAAGTGGTTTTTCAACACTAACACAAGTGCGAAAAGTGGTTTTTCAACACTATCGCAAGTGCAAAAAGTGTTTTTTCCACACTAATACAAGTGCAAAAGTGGTTTCCTGCACCAACACAAGTGCGAAAAGTGGTTTTTCAACACTAACACACGTGTGAAAAGTCGTTTTTCAACACTAACACAAGTGCGAAAAGTGGTTTTTCAACACTAACACAAGTGCGAAAAGTGGTTTTTCAACACTATCACAAGTGCAAAAAGTGTTTTTTCCACACTAATACAAGTGCAAAAGTGGTTTCCTGCACCAACAAAAGTGCGAAAAGTGGTTTTTCAACACTAACACAAGGGCAAAAAGTGGTTTTTCAACACTAACACAAGTGCAAAAAGTGGTTTTTCAACACTATCACAAGTGCAAAAAGTGTTTTTCCACACTAATATAAGTGCAAAAGTGGTTTCCTGCACCAACAAAAGTGCGAACAGTGGTTTTTCAACACTAACACAAGTGCGAAAAGTGGTTTTTCAACACTAACACAAGTGCGAAAAGTGGTTTTTCCACACTAATACAAGTGCAAAAGTGGTTTCCTGCAACAACACAAGTGCAAAAAGTGGTTTTTCAACACTAACACAAGTGCGAAAAGTGGTTTTTCAACACTATCACAAGTGCAAAAAGTGTTTTTTCCACACTAATATAAGTGCAAAAGTGGTTTCCTGCACCAACAAAAGTGCGAACAGTGGTTTTTCAACACTAACACAAGTGCAAAAAGTGGTTTTTCAACACTAACACAAGTGCGAAAAGTGGTTTTTCCACACTAATACAAGTGCAAAAGTGGTTTCCTGCAACAACACAAGTGCAAAAAGTGGTTTTTCAACACTAACACAAGTGCGAAAAGTGGTTTTTCCACACTAATACAAGTGCAAAAGTGGTTTCCTGCAACAACACAAGTGCAAAAAGTGGTTTTTCAACACTAACACAAGTGCGAAAAGTGGTTTTTCAACACTATCACAAGTGCAAAAAGTGTTTTTTCCACACTAACACAAGTGCGAAAAGTGGTTTTTCCACACTAATACAAGTGCAAAAGTGGTTTCCTGCAACAACACAAGTGCAAAAAGTGGTTTTTCAACACTAACACAAGTGCGAAAAGTGGTTTTTCAACACTATCACAAGTGCAAAAAGTGTTTTTTCCACACTAATATAAGTGCAAAAGTGGTTTCCTGCACCAACAAAAGTGCGAACAGTGGTTTTTCAACACTAACACAAGTGCGAAAAGTGGTTTTTCAACACTAACACAAGTGCGAAAAGTGGTTTTTCCACACTAATACAAGTGCAAAAGTGGTTTCCTGCAACAACACAAGTGCAAAAAGTGGTTTTTCAACACTAACACAAGTGCGTAAAGTGGTTTTTCAACACTAACACAAGTGCGAAAAGTGGTTTTTCAACACTATCACAAGTGCAAAAAGTGTTTTTTCCACACTAATACATGTGCAAAAGTGGTTTCTTGCACCAACACAAGTGCGAAAAGTGGTTTTTCAACACTAACACAAGTGCGAAAAGTGGTTTTTCAACACTAACACAAGTGCGAAAAGTGGTTTTTCCACACTAATACAAGTGCAAAAGTGGTTTCCTGCACCAACACAAGTGCAAAAAGTGGTTTTTCAACACTAACACAAGTGCGAAAAGTGTTTTTCAACACTAACACAAGTGCGAAAAGTGTTTTTTCCACACTAATACAAGTGCAAAAGTGGTTTCCTGCACCAACACAAGTGTGAAAAGTGGTTTTTCAACACTAACACAAGTGCGAAAAGTGGTTTTTCAACACTATCACAAGTGCAAAAAGTGTTTTTTCCACACTAATATAAGTGCAAAAGTGGTTTTCTGCACCAACAAAAGTGCGAACAGTGGTTTTTCAACACTAACACAAGTGCGAAAAGTGGTTTTTCAACACTAACACAAGTGCGAAAAGTGGTTTTTCCACACTAATACAAGTGCAAAAGTGGTTTCCTGCAACAACACAAGTGCAAAAAGTGGTTTTTCAACACTAACACAAGTGCGAAAAGTGGTTTTTCAACACTAACACAAGTGCGAAAAGTGGTTTTTCAACACTATCACAAGTGCAAAAAGTGTTTTTTCCACTAATACAAGTGCAAAAGTGGTTTCCTGCACCAACACAAGTGCGAAAAATGGTTTTTCAACACTAACACAAGTGCGAAAAGTGGTTTTTCAACACTAACACAAGTGCGAAAAGTGGTTTTTCCACACTAATACAAGTGCAAAAGTGGTTTCCTGCACCAACAAAAGTGCAAAAAGTGGTTTTTCAACACTAACACAAGTGCGAAAAATGGTTTTTCAACACTATCACAAGTGCAAAAAGTGTTTTTTCCACACTAATACAAGTGCAAAAGTGGTTTCCTGCACCAACACAAGTGCGAAAAGTGGTTTTTCAACACTAACACAAGTGCGAAAAGTGGTGTTTCAACACTATCGCAAGTGCAAAAAGTGTTTTTTCCACACTAATACAAGTGCAAAAGTGGTTTCCTGCACCAACACAAGTGCGAAAAGTGGTTTTTCAACACTAACACAAGTGTGAAAAGTCGTTTTTCAACACTAACACAAGTGCGAAAAGTGGTTTTTCAACACTAACACAAGTGCGAAAAGTGGTTTTTCAACACTATCACAAGTGCAAAAAGTGTTTTTTCCACACTAATACAAGTGCAAAAGTGGTTTCCTGCACCAACAAAAGTGCAAAAAGTGGTTTTTCAACACTAACACAAGTGCAAAAAGTGGTTTTTCAACACTAACACACGTGTGAAAAGTCGTTTTTCAACACTAACACAAGTGCGAAAAGTGGTTTTTCAACACTAACACAAGTGCGAAAAGTGGTTTTTCAACACTATCACAAGTGCAAAAAGTGTTTTTTCCACACTAATACAAGTGCAAAAGTGGTTTCCTGCACCAACAAAAGTGCAAAAAGTGGTTTTTCAACACTAACACAAGTGCGAAAAATGGTTTTTCAACACTATCACAAGTGCAAAAAGTGTTTTTTCCACACTAATACAAGTGCAAAAGTGGTTTCCTGCACCAACACAAGTGCGAAAAGTGGTTTTTCAACACTAACACAAGTGCGAAAAGTGGTGTTTCAACACTATCGCAAGTGCAAAAAGTGTTTTTTCCACACTAATACAAGTGCAAAAGTGGTTTCCTGCACCAACACAAGTGCGAAAAGTGGTTTTTCAACACTAACACAAGTGTGAAAAGTCGTTTTTCAACACTAACACAAGTGCGAAAAGTGGTTTTTCAACACTAACACAAGTGCGAAAAGTGGTTTTTCAACACTATCACAAGTGCAAAAAGTGTTTTTTCCACACTAATACAAGTGCAAAAGTGGTTTCCTGCACCAACAAAAGTGCAAAAAGTGGTTTTTCAACACTAACACAAGTGCAAAAAGTGGTTTTTCAACACTAACACACGTGTGAAAAGTCGTTTTTCAACACTAACACAAGTGCGAAAAGTGGTTTTTCAACACTAACACAAGTGCGAAAAGTGGTTTTTCAACACTATCACAAGTGCAAAAAGTGTTTTTTCCACACTAATACAAGTGCAAAAGTGGTTTCCTGCACCAACAAAAGTGCGAAAAGTGGTTTTTCAACACTAACACAAGGGCAAAAAGTGGTTTTTCAACACTAACACAAGTGCAAAAAGTGGTTTTTCAACACTATCACAAGTGCAAAAAGTGTTTTTTCCACACTAATATAAGTGCAAAAGTGGTTTCCTGCACCAACAAAAGTGCGAACAGTGGTTTTTCAACACTAACACAAGTGCGAAAAGTGGTTTTTCAACACTAACACAAGTGCGAAAAGTGGTTTTTCCACACTAATACAAGTGCAAAAGTGGTTTCCTGCAACAACACAAGTGCAAAAAGTGGTTTTTCAACACTAACACAAGTGCGAAAAGTGGTTTTTCAACACTATCACAAGTGCAAAAAGTGTTTTTTCCACACTAATATAAGTGCAAAAGTGGTTTCCTGCACCAACAAAAGTGCGAACAGTGGTTTTTCAACACTAACACAAGTGCAAAAAGTGGTTTTTCAACACTAACACAAGTGCGAAAAGTGGTTTTTCCACACTAATACAAGTGCAAAAGTGGTTTCCTGCAACAACACAAGTGCAAAAAGTGGTTTTTCAACACTAACACAAGTGCGAAAAGTGGTTTTTCCACACTAATACAAGTGCAAAAGTGGTTTCCTGCAACAACACAAGTGCAAAAAGTGGTTTTTCAACACTAACACAAGTGCGAAAAGTGGTTTTTCAACACTATCACAAGTGCAAAAAGTGTTTTTTCCACACTAACACAAGTGCGAAAAGTGGTTTTTCCACACTAATACAAGTGCAAAAGTGGTTTCCTGCAACAACACAAGTGCAAAAAGTGGTTTTTCAACACTAACACAAGTGCGAAAAGTGGTTTTTCAACACTATCACAAGTGCAAAAAGTGTTTTTTCCACACTAATATAAGTGCAAAAGTGGTTTCCTGCACCAACAAAAGTGCGAACAGTGGTTTTTCAACACTAACACAAGTGCGAAAAGTGGTTTTTCAACACTAACACAAGTGCGAAAAGTGGTTTTTCCACACTAATACAAGTGCAAAAGTGGTTTCCTGCAACAACACAAGTGCAAAAAGTGGTTTTTCAACACTAACACAAGTGCGAAAAGTGGTTTTTCAACACTAACACAAGTGCGAAAAGTGGTTTTTCAACACTATCACAAGTGCAAAAAGTGTTTTTTCCACACTAATACATGTGCAAAAGTGGTTTCTTGCACCAACACAAGTGCGAAAAGTGGTTTTTCAACACTAACACAAGTGCGAAAAGTGGTTTTTCAACACTAACACAAGTGCGAAAAGTGGTTTTTCCACACTAATACAAGTGCAAAAGTGGTTTCCTGCACCAACACAAGTGCAAAAAGTGGTTTTTCAACACTAACACAAGTGCGAAAAGTGTTTTTCAACACTAACACAAGTGCGAAAAGTGTTTTTTCCACACTAATACAAGTGCAAAGTGGTTTCCTGCACCAACACAAGTGTGAAAAGTGGTTTTTCAACACTAACACAAGTGCGAAAAGTGGTTTTTCAACACTATCACAAGTGCAAAAAGTGTTTTTTCCACTAATACAAGTGCAAAAGTGGTTTCCTGCACCAACACAAGTGCGAAAAATGGTTTTTCAACACTAACACAAGTGCGAAAAGTGGTTTTTCAACACTAACACAAGTGCGAAAAGTGGTTTTTCCACACTAATACAAGTGCAAAAGTGGTTTCCTGCACCAACAAAAGTGCAAAAAGTGGTTTTTCAACACTAACACAAGTGCGAAAAATGGTTTTTCAACACTATCACAAGTGCAAAAAGTGTTTTTTCCACACTAATACAAGTGCAAAAGTGGTTTCCTGCACCAACACAAGTGCGAAAAGTGGTTTTTCAACACTAACACAAGTGCGAAAAGTGGTGTTTCAACACTATCGCAAGTGCAAAAAGTGTTTTTTCCACACTAATACAAGTGCAAAAGTGGTTTCCTGCACCAACACAAGTGCGAAAAGTGGTTTTTCAACACTAACACAAGTGTGAAAAGTCGTTTTTCAACACTAACACAAGTGCGAAAAGTGGTTTTTCAACACTAACACAAGTGCGAAAAGTGGTTTTTCAACACTATCACAAGTGCAAAAAGTGTTTTTTCCACACTAATACAAGTGCAAAAGTGGTTTCCTGCACCAACAAAAGTGCAAAAAGTGGTTTTTCAACACTAACACAAGTGCAAAAAGTGGTTTTTCAACACTAACACAAGGGCGAAAAGTGGTTTTTCAACACTAACACAAGTGCGAAAAGTGGTTTTTCCACACTAATACAAGTGCAAAAGTGGTTTCCTGCACCAACAAAAGTGCGAAAAGTGGTTTTTCAACACTAACACAAGTGCGAAAAATGGTTTTTCAACACTATCACAAGTGCAAAAAGTGTTTTTTCCACACTAATACAAGTGCAAAAGTGGTTTCCTGCACCAACACAAGTGCGAAAAGTGGTTTTTCAACACTAACACAAGTGTGAAAAGTGGTTTTTCAACACTATCGCAAGTGCAAAAAGTGTTTTTTCCACACTAATACAAGTGCAAAAGTGGTTTCCTGCACCAACACAAGTGCGAAAAGTGGTTTTTCAACACTAACACAAGTGTGAAAAGTCGTTTTTCAACACTAACACAAGTGCGAAAAGTGGATTTTCAACACTAACACAAGTGCGAAAAGTGGTTTTTCAACACTATCACAAGTGCAAAAAGTGTTTTTTCCACACTAATACAAGTGCAAAAGTGGTTTCCTGCACCAACAAAAGTGCGAAAAGTGGTTTTTCAACACTAACACAAGTGCAAAAAGTGGTTTTTCAACACTAACACAAGGGCGAAAAGTGGTTTTTCAACACTAACACAAGTGCGAAAAGTGGTTTTTCAACACTATCGCAAGTGCAAAAAGTGGTTTTTCCACACGAATACAAGTGCAAAAGTGGTTTCCTGCACCAACACAAGTGCGAAAAGTGGTTTTTCAACACTAACACAAGTGCGAAAAGTCGTTTTTCAACACTAACACAAGTGCGAAAAGTGGTTTTTCAACACTAACACAAGTGCGAAAAGTGTTTTTTCCACACTAATACAAGTGCAAAAGTGGTTTCCTGCACCAACACAAGTGCGAAAAGTGTTTTTTCAACACTAACACAAGTGCGAAAAGTGGTTTTTCAACACTATCACAAGTGCAAAAAGTGTTTTTTCCACACTAATACAATTGCAAAAGTGGTTTCCTGCACCAACACAAGTGCGAAAAGTGTTTTTTCCACACTAATACAAGTGCAAAAGTGGTTTCCTGCACCAACACAAGTGCGAAAGGTGGTTTTTCAACACTAACACAAGTGCGAAAAGTGGTTTTTCAACACTATCACAAGTGCAAAAATGTTTTTTCCACTCTAATACAAGTGCAAAAGTGGTTTCCTGCACCAACACAAGTGTGAAAAGGGGTTTTTCAACACTAACACAAGTGCGAAAAGTGGTTTTTCAACACTAACACAAGTGCGAAAAGTGGTTTTTCAACACTAACACAAGTGCGAAAAGTGTTTTTTCCACACTAATACAAGTGCAAAAGTGGTTTCCTGCACCAACACAAGTGCGAAAAGTGGTTTTTCAACACTAACACAAGTGCGAAAAGTGGTTTTTCAACACTATCACAAGTGCAAAAAGTGTTTTTTCCACACTAATACAAGTGCAAAAGTGGTTTCCTGCACCAACACAGGTGCGAAAAGTGGTTTTTCAACACTAACACAAGTGCGAAAAGTGGTTTTTCAACACTAACACAAGTGCGAAAAGTAGTTTTTCAACACTATCACAAGTGCAAAAAGTGTTTTTTCCACACTAATACATGTGCAAAAGTGGTTTCTTACACCAACACAAGTGCGAAAAGTGGTTTTTCAACACTAACACAAGTGCGAAAAGTGGTTTTTCCACACTAATACAAGTGCAAAAGTGGTTTCCTGCACCAACACAAGTGCGAAAAGTGGTTTTTCAACACTAACACAAGTGCGAAAAGTGGTTTTTCAACACTAACACAAGTGCGAAAAGTGTTTTTTCCACACTAATACAAGTGCAAAAGTGGTTTCCTGCACAAACACAAGTGCGAAAAGTGGTTTTTCAACACTAACACAAGTGCGAAAAGTGGTTTTTCCACACTAATACAAGTGCAAAAGTGGTTTCCTGCACCAACACAAGTGCAAAAAGTGGTTTTTCAACACTAACACAAGTGCGAAAAGTGGTTTTTCAACACTAACACAAGTGCGAAAAGTGTTTTTTCCACACTAATACAAGTGCAAAAGTGGTTTTCTGCACCAACACAAGTGCGAAAAGTGGTTTTTCAACACTAACACAAGTGCGAAAAGTGGTTTTTCAACACTATCACAAGTGCAAAAAGTGTTTTTTCCACACTAATATAAGTGCAAAAGTGGTTTCCTGCACCAACAAAAGTGCGAACAGTGGTTTTTCAACACTAACACAAGTGCGAAAAGTGCTTTTTTCAACACTAACACAAGTGCGAAAAGTGGTTTTTCCACACTAATACAAGTGCAAAAGTGGTTTCCTGCAACAACACAAGTGCAAAAAGTGGTTTTTCAACACTAACACAAGTGCGAAAAGTGGTTTTACAACACTATCACAAGTGCAAAAAGTGTTTTTTCCACACTAATACATGTGCAAAAGTGGTTTCTTGCACCAACACAGGTGCGAAAAGTGGTTTTCAACACTAACACAAGTGCGAAAAGTGGTTTTTCAACACTAACACAAGTGCGAAAAGTGGTTTTTCCACACTAATACAAGTGCAAAAGTGGTTTCCTGCACCAACACAAGTGCAAAAAGTGGTTTTTCAACACTAACACAAGTGCGAAAAGTGGTTTTTCAACACTAACACAAGTGCGAAAAGTGTTTTTTCCACACTAATACAAGTGCAAAAGTGGTTTCCTGCACCAACACAAGTGCGAAAAGTGGTTTTTCAACACTAACACAAGTGCGAAAAGTGGTTTTTCAACACTAACACAAGTGCGAAAAGTGGTTTTTCAACACTAACACAAGTGCGAAAAGTGTTTTTTCCACACTAATACAAGTGCAAAAGTGGTTTCCTGCACCAACACAAGTGCGAAAAGTGGTTTTTCAACACTAACACAAGTGCGAAAAGTGGTTTTTCAACACTATCACAAGTGCAAAAAGTGTTTTTTCCACACTAATACAAGTGCAAAAGTGGTTTCCTGCACCAACACAAGTGCGAAAAGTGGTTTTTCAACACTAACACAAGTGCGAAAAGTGGTTTTTCAACACTAACACAAGTGTGAAAAGTGGTTTTTCAACACTATCACAAGTGCAAAAAGTGTTTTTTCCACACTAATACATGTGCAAAAGTGGTTTCTTACACCAACACAAGTGCGAAAAGTGGTTTTTCAACACTAACACAAGTGCGAAAAGTGGTTTTTCAACACTAACACAAGTGCGAAAAGTGGTTTTTCCACACTAATACAAGTGCAAAAGTGGTTTCCTGCACCAACACAAGTGCGAAAAGTGGTTTTTCAACACTAACGCAAGTGCGAAAAGTGGTTTTTCAACACTAACACAAGTGCGAAAAGTGTTTTTTCCACACTAATACAAGTGCAAAAGTGGTTTCCTGCACCAACAAAAGTGCGAAAAGTGGTTTTTCAACACTAACACAAGTGCGAAAAGTGGTTTTTCCACACTAATACAAGTGCAAAAGTGGTTTCCTGCAACAACACAAGTGCAAAAAGTGGTTTTTCAACACTAACACAAGTGCGAAAAGTGGTTTTTCAACACTATCACAAGTGCAAAAAGTGTTTTTTCCACACTAATATAAGTGCAAAAGTGGTTTCCTGCACCAACAAAAGTGCGAACAGTGGTTTTTCAACACTAACACAAGTGCGAAAAGTGGTTTTTCAACACTAACACAAGTGCGAAAAGTGGTTTTTCCACACTAATACAAGTGCAAAAGTGGTTTCCTGCAACAACACAAGTGCAAAAAGTGGTTTTTCAACACTAACACAAGTGCGAAAAGTGGTTTTTCAACACTAACACAAGTGGGAAAAGTGGTTTTTCAACACTATCACAAGTGCAAAAAGTGTTTTTTCCACACTAATACATGTGCAAAAGTGGTTTCTTGCACCAACACAAGTGCGAAAAGTGGTTTTTCAACACTAACACAAGTGCGAAAAGTGGTTTTTCAACACTAACACAAGTGCGAAAAGTGGTTTTTCCACACTAATACAAGTGCAAAAGTGGTTTCCTGCACCAACACAAGTGCAAAAAGTGGTTTTTCAACACTAACACAAGTGCGAAAAGTGTTTTTCAACACTAACACAAGTGCGAAAAGTGTTTTTTCCACACTAATACAAGTGCAAAAGTGGTTTCCTGCACCAACACAAGTGTGAAAAGTGGTTTTTCAACACTAACACAAGTGCGAAAAGTGGTTTTTCAACACTATCACAAGTGCAAAAAGTGTTTTTTCCACACTAATATAAGTGCAAAAGTGGTTTTCTGCACCAACAAAAGTGCGAACAGTGGTTTTTCAACACTAACACAAGTGCGAAAAGTGGTTTTTCAACACTAACACAAGTGCGAAAAGTGGTTTTTCCACACTAATACAAGTGCAAAAGTGGTTTCCTGCAACAACACAAGTGCAAAAAGTGGTTTTTCAACACTAACACAAGTGCGAAAAGTGGTTTTTCAACACTAACACAAGTGCGAAAAGTGGTTTTTCAACACTATCACAAGTGCAAAAAGTGTTTTTTCCACTAATACAAGTGCAAAAGTGGTTTCCTGCACCAACACAAGTGCGAAAAATGGTTTTTCAACACTAACACAAGTGCGAAAAGTGGTTTTTCAACACTAACACAAGTGCGAAAAGTGGTTTTTCCACACTAATACAAGTGCAAAAGTGGTTTCCTGCACCAACAAAAGTGCAAAAAGTGGTTTTTCAACACTAACACAAGTGCGAAAAATGGTTTTTCAACACTATCACAAGTGCAAAAAGTGTTTTTTCCACACTAATACAAGTGCAAAAGTGGTTTCCTGCACCAACACAAGTGCGAAAAGTGGTTTTTCAACACTAACACAAGTGCGAAAAGTGGTGTTTCAACACTATCGCAAGTGCAAAAAGTGTTTTTTCCACACTAATACAAGTGCAAAAGTGGTTTCCTGCACCAACACAAGTGCGAAAAGTGGTTTTTCAACACTAACACAAGTGTGAAAAGTCGTTTTTCAACACTAACACAAGTGCGAAAAGTGGTTTTTCAACACTAACACAAGTGCGAAAAGTGGTTTTTCAACACTATCACAAGTGCAAAAAGTGTTTTTTCCACACTAATACAAGTGCAAAAGTGGTTTCCTGCACCAACAAAAGTGCAAAAAGTGGTTTTTCAACACTAACACAAGTGCAAAAAGTGGTTTTTCAACACTAACACAAGGGCGAAAAGTGGTTTTTCAACACTAACACAAGTGCGAAAAGTGGTTTTTCCACACTAATACAAGTGCAAAAGTGGTTTCCTGCACCAACAAAAGTGCGAAAAGTGGTTTTTCAACACTAACACAAGTGCGAAAAATGGTTTTTCAACACTATCACAAGTGCAAAAAGTGTTTTTTCCACACTAATACAAGTGCAAAAGTGGTTTCCTGCACCAACACAAGTGCGAAAAGTGGTTTTTCAACACTAACACAAGTGCGAAAAGTGGTTTTTCAACACTATCGCAAGTGCAAAAAGTGTTTTTTCCACACTAATACAAGTGCAAAAGTGGTTTCCTGCACCAACACAAGTGCGAAAAGTGGTTTTTCAACACTAACACAAGTGTGAAAAGTCGTTTTTCAACACTAACACAAGTGCGAAAAGTGGTTTTTCAACACTAACACAAGTGTGAAAAGTGGTTTTTCAACACTATCACAAGTGCAAAAAGTGTTTTTTCCACACTAATACAAGTGCAAAAGTGGTTTCCTGCACCAACAAAAGTGCGAAAAGTGGTTTTTCAACACTAACACAAGTGCAAAAAGTGGTTTTTCAACACTAACACAAGGGCGAAAAGTGGTTTTTCAACACTAACACAAGTGCGAAAAGTGGTTTTTCAACACTATCGCAAGTGCAAAAAGTGGTTTTTCCACACGAATACAAGTGCAAAAGTGGTTTCCTGCACCAACACAAGTGCAAAAAGTGGTTTTTCAACACTAACACAAGTGCGAAAAGTGGTTTTTCAACACTAACACAAGTGCGAAAAGTGGTTTTTCAACACTATCACAAGTGCAAAAAGTGTTTTTTCCACTAATACAAGTGCAAAAGTGGTTTCCTGCACCAACACAAGTGCGAAAAATGGTTTTTCAACACTAACACAAGTGCGAAAAGTGGTTTTTCAACACTAACACAAGTGCGAAAAGTGGTTTTTCCACACTAATACAAGTGCAAAAGTGGTTTCCTGCACCAACAAAAGTGCAAAAAGTGGTTTTTCAACACTAACACAAGTGCGAAAAATGGTTTTTCAACACTATCACAAGTGCAAAAAGTGTTTTTTCCACACTAATACAAGTGCAAAAGTGGTTTCCTGCACCAACACAAGTGCGAAAAGTGGTTTTTCAACACTAACACAAGTGCGAAAAGTGGTGTTTCAACACTATCGCAAGTGCAAAAAGTGTTTTTTCCACACTAATACAAGTGCAAAAGTGGTTTCCTGCACCAACACAAGTGCGAAAAGTGGTTTTTCAACACTAACACAAGTGTGAAAAGTCGTTTTTCAACACTAACACAAGTGCGAAAAGTGGTTTTTCAACACTAACACAAGTGCGAAAAGTGGTTTTTCAACACTATCACAAGTGCAAAAAGTGTTTTTTCCACACTAATACAAGTGCAAAAGTGGTTTCCTGCACCAACAAAAGTGCAAAAAGTGGTTTTTCAACACTAACACAAGTGCAAAAAGTGGTTTTTCAACACTAACACAAGGGCGAAAAGTGGTTTTTCAACACTAACACAAGTGCGAAAAGTGGTTTTTCCACACTAATACAAGTGCAAAAGTGGTTTCCTGCACCAACAAAAGTGCGAAAAGTGGTTTTTCAACACTAACACAAGTGCGAAAAATGGTTTTTCAACACTATCACAAGTGCAAAAAGTGTTTTTTCCACACTAATACAAGTGCAAAAGTGGTTTCCTGCACCAACACAAGTGCGAAAAGTGGTTTTTCAACACTAACACAAGTGCGAAAAGTGGTTTTTCAACACTATCGCAAGTGCAAAAAGTGTTTTTTCCACACTAATACAAGTGCAAAAGTGGTTTCCTGCACCAACACAAGTGCAAAAAGTGGTTTTTCAACACTAACACAAGTGTGAAAAGTCGTTTTTCAACACTAACACAAGTGCGAAAAGTGGATTTTCAACACTAACACAAGTGCGAAAAGTGGTTTTTCAACACTATCACAAGTGCAAAAAGTGTTTTTTCCACACTAATACAAGTGCAAAAGTGGTTTCCTGCACCAACAAAAGTGCGAAAAGTGGTTTTTCAACACTAACACAAGTGCAAAAAGTGGTTTTTCAACACTAACACAAGGGCGAAAAGTGGTTTTTCAACACTAACACAAGTGCGAAAAGTGGTTTTTCAACACTATCGCAAGTGCAAAAAGTGGTTTTTCCACACGAATACAAGTGCAAAAGTGGTTTCCTGCACCAACACAAGTGCGAAAAGTGGTTTTTCAACACTAACACAAGTGCGAAAAGTCGTTTTTCAACACTAACACAAGTGCGAAAAGTGGTTTTTCAACACTAACACAAGTGCGAAAAGTGTTTTTTCCACACTAATACAAGTGCAAAAGTGGTTTCCTGCACCAACACAAGTGCGAAAAGTGTTTTTTCAACACTAACACAAGTGCGAAAAGTGGTTTTTCAACACTATCACAAGTGCAAAAAGTGTTTTTTCCACACTAATACAATTGCAAAAGTGGTTTCCTGCACCAACACAAGTGCGAAAAGTGTTTTTTCCACACTAATACAAGTGCAAAAGTGGTTTCCTGCACCAACACAAGTGCGAAAGGTGGTTTTTCAACACTAACACAAGTGCGAAAAGTGGTTTTTCAACACTATCACAAGTGCAAAAATGTTTTTTCCACTCTAATACAAGTGCAAAAGTGGTTTCCTGCACCAACACAAGTGCGAAAAGGGGTTTTTCAACACTAACACAAGTGCGAAAAGTGGTTTTTCAACACTAACACAAGTGCGAAAAGTGGTTTTTCAACACTAACACAAGTGCGAAAAGTGGTTTTTCAACACTAACACAAGTGCGAAAAGTGGTTTTTCCACACTAATACAAGTGCAAAAGTGGTTTCCTGCACCAACACAAGTGCGAAAAGTGGTTTTTCAACACTAACACAAGTGCGAAAAGTGGTTTTTCAACACTATCACAAGTGCAAAAAGTGTTTTTTCCACACTAATACAAGTGCAAAAGTGGTTTCCTGCACCAACACAAGTGCGAAAAGTGGTTTTTCAACACTAACACAAGTGCGAAAAGTGGTTTTTCAACACTAACACAAGTGCGAAAAGTAGTTTTTCAACACTATCACAAGTGCAAAAAGTGTTTTTTCCACACTAATACATGTGCAAAAGTGGTTTCTTACACCAACACAAGTGCGAAAAGTGGTTTTTCAACACTAACACAAGTGCGAAAAGTGGTTTTTCCACACTAATACAAGTGCAAAAGTGGTTTCCTGCACCAACACAAGTGCGAAAAGTGGTTTTTCAACACTAACACAAGTGCGAAAAGTGGTTTTTCAACACTAACACAAGTGCGAAAAGTGTTTTTTCCACACTAATACAAGTGCAAAAGTGGTTTCCTGCACAAACACAAGTGCGAAAAGTGGTTTTTCAACACTAACACAAGTGCGAAAAGTGGTTTTTCCACACTAATACAAGTGCAAAAGTGGTTTCCTGCACCAACACAAGTGCAAAAAGTGGTTTTTCAACACTAACACAAGTGCAAAAAGTGGTTTTTCAACACTAACACAAGGGCGAAAAGTGGTTTTTCAACACTAACACAAGTGCGAAAAGTGGTTTTTCAACACTATCGCAAGTGCAAAAAGTGGTTTTTCCACACGAATACAAGTGCAAAAGTGGTTTCCTGCACCAACACAAGTGCAAAAAGTGGTTTTTCAACACTAACACAAGTGCGAAAAGTGGTTTTTCAACACTAACACAAGTGCGAAAAGTGGTTTTTCAACACTATCACAAGTGCAAAAAGTGTTTTTTCCACTAATACAAGTGCAAAAGTGGTTTCCTGCACCAACACAAGTGCGAAAAATGGTTTTTCAACACTAACACAAGTGCGAAAAGTGGTTTTTCAACACTAACACAAGTGCGAAAAGTGGTTTTTCCACACTAATACAAGTGCAAAAGTGGTTTCCTGCACCAACAAAAGTGCAAAAAGTGGTTTTTCAACACTAACACAAGTGCGAAAAATGGTTTTTCAACACTATCACAAGTGCAAAAAGTGTTTTTTCCACACTAATACAAGTGCAAAAGTGGTTTCCTGCACCAACACAAGTGCGAAAAGTGGTTTTTCAACACTAACACAAGTGCGAAAAGTGGTGTTTCAACACTATCGCAAGTGCAAAAAGTGTTTTTTCCACACTAATACAAGTGCAAAAGTGGTTTCCTGCACCAACACAAGTGCGAAAAGTGGTTTTTCAACACTAACACAAGTGTGAAAAGTCGTTTTTCAACACTAACACAAGTGCGAAAAGTGGTTTTTCAACACTAACACAAGTGCGAAAAGTGGTTTTTCAACACTATCACAAGTGCAAAAAGTGTTTTTTCCACACTAATACAAGTGCAAAAGTGGTTTCCTGCACCAACAAAAGTGCAAAAAGTGGTTTTTCAACACTAACACAAGTGCAAAAAGTGGTTTTTCAACACTAACACAAGGGCGAAAAGTGGTTTTTCAACACTAACACAAGTGCGAAAAGTGGTTTTTCCACACTAATACAAGTGCAAAAGTGGTTTCCTGCACCAACAAAAGTGCGAAAAGTGGTTTTTCAACACTAACACAAGTGCGAAAAATGGTTTTTCAACACTATCACAAGTGCAAAAAGTGTTTTTTCCACACTAATACAAGTGCAAAAGTGGTTTCCTGCACCAACACAAGTGCGAAAAGTGGTTTTTCAACACTAACACAAGTGCGAAAAGTGGTTTTTCAACACTATCGCAAGTGCAAAAAGTGTTTTTTCCACACTAATACAAGTGCAAAAGTGGTTTCCTGCACCAACACAAGTGCAAAAAGTGGTTTTTCAACACTAACACAAGTGTGAAAAGTCGTTTTTCAACACTAACACAAGTGCGAAAAGTGGATTTTCAACACTAACACAAGTGCGAAAAGTGGTTTTTCAACACTATCACAAGTGCAAAAAGTGTTTTTTCCACACTAATACAAGTGCAAAAGTGGTTTCCTGCACCAACAAAAGTGCGAAAAGTGGTTTTTCAACACTAACACAAGTGCAAAAAGTGGTTTTTCAACACTAACACAAGGGCGAAAAGTGGTTTTTCAACACTAACACAAGTGCGAAAAGTGGTTTTTCAACACTATCGCAAGTGCAAAAAGTGGTTTTTCCACACGAATACAAGTGCAAAAGTGGTTTCCTGCACCAACACAAGTGCGAAAAGTGGTTTTTCAACACTAACACAAGTGCGAAAAGTCGTTTTTCAACACTAACACAAGTGCGAAAAGTGGTTTTTCAACACTAACACAAGTGCGAAAAGTGTTTTTTCCACACTAATACAAGTGCAAAAGTGGTTTCCTGCACCAACACAAGTGCGAAAAGTGTTTTTTCAACACTAACACAAGTGCGAAAAGTGGTTTTTCAACACTATCACAAGTGCAAAAAGTGTTTTTTCCACACTAATACAATTGCAAAAGTGGTTTCCTGCACCAACACAAGTGCGAAAAGTGTTTTTTCCACACTAATACAAGTGCAAAAGTGGTTTCCTGCACCAACACAAGTGCGAAAGGTGGTTTTTCAACACTAACACAAGTGCGAAAAGTGGTTTTTCAACACTATCACAAGTGCAAAAATGTTTTTTCCACTCTAATACAAGTGCAAAAGTGGTTTCCTGCACCAACACAAGTGCGAAAAGGGGTTTTTCAACACTAACACAAGTGCGAAAAGTGGTTTTTCAACACTAACACAAGTGCGAAAAGTGGTTTTTCAACACTAACACAAGTGCGAAAAGTGTTTTTTCCACACTAATACAAGTGCAAAAGTGGTTTCCTGCACCAACACAAGTGCGAAAAGTGGTTTTTCAACACTAACACAAGTGCGAAAAGTGGTTTTTCAACACTATCACAAGTGCAAAAAGTGTTTTTTCCACACTAATACAAGTGCAAAAGTGGTTTCCTGCACCAACACAAGTGCGAAAAGTGGTTTTTCAACACTAACACAAGTGCGAAAAGTGGTTTTTCAACACTAACACAAGTGCGAAAAGTAGTTTTTCAACACTATCACAAGTGCAAAAAGTGTTTTTTCCACACTAATACATGTGCAAAAGTGGTTTCTTACACCAACACAAGTGCGAAAAGTGGTTTTTCAACACTAACACAAGTGCGAAAAGTGGTTTTTCCACACTAATACAAGTGCAAAAGTGGTTTCCTGCACCAACACAAGTGCGAAAAGTGGTTTTTCAACACTAACACAAGTGCGAAAAGTGGTTTTTCAACACTAACACAAGTGCGAAAAGTGTTTTTTCCACACTAATACAAGTGCAAAAGTGGTTTCCTGCACAAACACAAGTGCGAAAAGTGGTTTTTCAACACTAACACAAGTGCGAAAAGTGGTTTTTCCACACTAATACAAGTGCAAAAGTGGTTTCCTGCACCAACACAAGTGCAAAAAGTGGTTTTTCAACACTAACACAAGTGCGAAAAGTGGTTTTTCAACACTAACACAAGTGCGAAAAGTGTTTTTTCCACACTAATACAAGTGCAAAAGTGGTTTTCTGCACCAACACAAGTGCGAAAAGTGGTTTTTCAACACTAACACAAGTGCGAAAAGTGGTTTTTCAACACTATCACAAGTGCAAAAAGTGTTTTTTCCACACTAATATAAGTGCAAAAGTGGTTTCCTGCACCAACAAAAGTGCGAACAGTGGTTTTTCAACACTAACACAAGTGCGAAAAGTGCTTTTTTCAACACTAACACAAGTGCGAAAAGTGGTTTTTCCACACTAATACAAGTGCAAAAGTGGTTTCCTGCAACAACACAAGTGCAAAAAGTGGTTTTTCAACACTAACACAAGTGCGAAAAGTGGTTTTACAACACTATCACAAGTGCAAAAAGTGTTTTTTCCACACTAATACATGTGCAAAAGTGGTTTCTTGCACCAACACAAGTGCGAAAAGTGGTTTTCAACACTAACACAAGTGCGAAAAGTGGTTTTTCAACACTAACACAAGTGCGAAAAGTGGTTTTTCCACACTAATACAAGTGCAAAAGTGGTTTCCTGCACCAACACAAGTGCAAAAAGTGGTTTTTCAACACTAACACAAGTGCGAAAAGTGGTTTTTCAACACTAACACAAGTGCGAAAAGTGTTTTTTCCACACTAATACAAGTGCAAAAGTGGTTTCCTGCACCAACACAAGTGCGAAAAGTGGTTTTTCAACACTAACACAAGTGCGAAAAGTGGTTTTTCAACACTAACACAAGTGCGAAAAGTGGTTTTTCAACACTAACACAAGTGCGAAAAGTGTTTTTTCCACACTAATACAAGTGCAAAAGTGGTTTCCTGCACCAACACAAGTGCGAAAAGTGGTTTTTCAACACTAACACAAGTGCGAAAAGTGGTTTTTCAACACTATCACAAGTGCAAAAAGTGTTTTTTCCACACTAATACAAGTGCAAAAGTGGTTTCCTGCACCAACACAAGTGCGAAAAGTGGTTTTTCAACACTAACACAAGTGCGAAAAGTGGTTTTTCAACACTAACACAAGTGTGAAAAGTGGTTTTTCAACACTATCACAAGTGCAAAAAGTGTTTTTTCCACACTAATACATGTGCAAAAGTGGTTTCTTACACCAACACAAGTGCGAAAAGTGGTTTTTCAACACTAACACAAGTGCGAAAAGTGGTTTTTCAACACTAACACAAGTGCGAAAAGTGGTTTTTCCACACTAATACAAGTGCAAAAGTGGTTTCCTGCACCAACACAAGTGCGAAAAGTGGTTTTTCAACACTAACGCAAGTGCGAAAAGTGGTTTTTCAACACTAACACAAGTGCGAAAAGTGGTTTTTCCACACTAATACAAGTGCAAAAGTGGTTTCCTGCACCAACAAAAGTGCGAAAAGTGGTTTTTCAACACTAACACAAGTGCGAAAAGTGGTTTTTCCACACTAATACAAGTGCAAAAGTGGTTTCCTGCAACAACACAAGTGCAAAAAGTGGTTTTTCAACACTAACACAAGTGCGAAAAGTGGTTTTTCAACACTATCACAAGTGCAAAAAGTGTTTTTTCCACACTAATATAAGTGCAAAAGTGGTTTCCTGCACCAACAAAAGTGCGAACAGTGGTTTTTCAACACTAACACAAGTGCGAAAAGTGGTTTTTCAACACTAACACAAGTGCGAAAAGTGGTTTTTCCACACTAATACAAGTGCAAAAGTGGTTTCCTGCAACAACACAAGTGCAAAAAGTGGTTTTTCAACACTAACACAAGTGCGAAAAGTGGTTTTTCAACACTAACACAAGTGCGAAAAGTGGTTTTTCAACACTATCACAAGTGCAAAAAGTGTTTTTTCCACACTAATACATGTGCAAAAGTGGTTTCTTGCACCAACACAAGTGCGAAAAGTGGTTTTTCAACACTAACACAAGTGCGAAAAGTGGTTTTTCAACACTAACACAAGTGCGAAAAGTGGTTTTTCCACACTAATACAAGTGCAAAAGTGGTTTCCTGCACCAACACAAGTGCAAAAAGTGGTTTTTCAACACTAACACAAGTGCGAAAAGTGTTTTTCAACACTAACACAAGTGCGAAAAGTGTTTTTTCCACACTAATACAAGTGCAAAAGTGGTTTCCTGCACCAACACAAGTGTGAAAAGTGGTTTTTCAACACTAACACAAGTGCGAAAAGTGGTTTTTCAACACTATCACAAGTGCAAAAAGTGTTTTTTCCACACTAATATAAGTGCAAAAGTGGTTTTCTGCACCAACAAAAGTGCGAACAGTGGTTTTTCAACACTAACACAAGTGCGAAAAGTGGTTTTTCAACACTAACACAAGTGCGAAAAGTGGTTTTTCCACACTAATACAAGTGCAAAAGTGGTTTCCTGCAACAACACAAGTGCAAAAAGTGGTTTTTCAACACTAACACAAGTGCGAAAAGTGGTTTTTCAACACTAACACAAGTGCGAAAAGTGGTTTTTCAACACTATCACAAGTGCAAAAAGTGTTTTTTCCACTAATACAAGTGCAAAAGTGGTTTCCTGCACCAACACAAGTGCGAAAAATGGTTTTTCAACACTAACACAAGTGCGAAAAGTGGTTTTTCAACACTAACACAAGTGCGAAAAGTGGTTTTTCCACACTAATACAAGTGCAAAAGTGGTTTCCTGCACCAACAAAAGTGCAAAAAGTGGTTTTTCAACACTAACACAAGTGCGAAAAATGGTTTTTCAACACTATCACAAGTGCAAAAAGTGTTTTTTCCACACTAATACAAGTGCAAAAGTGGTTTCCTGCACCAACACAAGTGCGAAAAGTGGTTTTTCAACACTAACACAAGTGCGAAAAGTGGTGTTTCAACACTATCGCAAGTGCAAAAAGTGTTTTTTCCACACTAATACAAGTGCAAAAGTGGTTTCCTGCACCAACACAAGTGCGAAAAGTGGTTTTTCAACACTAACACAAGTGTGAAAAGTCGTTTTTCAACACTAACACAAGTGCGAAAAGTGGTTTTTCAACACTAACACAAGTGCGAAAAGTGGTTTTTCAACACTATCACAAGTGCAAAAAGTGTTTTTTCCACACTAATACAAGTGCAAAAGTGGTTTCCTGCACCAACAAAAGTGCAAAAAGTGGTTTTTCAACACTAACACAAGTGCAAAAAGTGGTTTTTCAACACTAACACAAGGGCGAAAAGTGGTTTTTCAACACTAACACAAGTGCGAAAAGTGGTTTTTCCACACTAATACAAGTGCAAAAGTGGTTTCCTGCACCAACAAAAGTGCGAAAAGTGGTTTTTCAACACTAACACAAGTGCGAAAAATGGTTTTTCAACACTATCACAAGTGCAAAAAGTGTTTTTTCCACACTAATACAAGTGCAAAAGTGGTTTCCTGCACCAACACAAGTGCGAAAAGTGGTTTTTCAACACTAACACAAGTGCGAAAAGTGGTTTTTCAACACTATCGCAAGTGCAAAAAGTGTTTTTTCCACACTAATACAAGTGCAAAAGTGGTTTCCTGCACCAACACAAGTGCGAAAAGTGGTTTTTCAACACTAACACAAGTGTGAAAAGTCGTTTTTCAACACTAACACAAGTGCGAAAAGTGGTTTTTCAACACTAACACAAGTGTGAAAAGTGGTTTTTCAACACTATCACAAGTGCAAAAAGTGTTTTTTCCACACTAATACAAGTGCAAAAGTGGTTTCCTGCACCAACAAAAGTGCGAAAAGTGGTTTTTCAACACTAACACAAGTGCAAAAAGTGGTTTTTCAACACTAACACAAGGGCGAAAAGTGGTTTTTCAACACTAACACAAGTGCGAAAAGTGGTTTTTCAACACTATCGCAAGTGCAAAAAGTGGTTTTTCCACACGAATACAAGTGCAAAAGTGGTTTCCTGCACCAACACAAGTGCGAAAAGTGGTTTTTCAACACTAACACAAGTGCGAAAAGTCGTTTTTCAACACGAACACAAGTGCGAAAAGTGGTTTTTCAACACTAACACAAGTGCGAAAAGTGTTTTTTCCACACTAATACAAGTGCAAAAGTGGTTTCCTGCACCAACACAAGTGCGAAAAGTGTTTTTTCAACACTAACACAAGTGCGAAAAGTGGTTTTTCAACACTATCACAAGTGCAAAAAGTGTTTTTTCCACACTAATACAATTGCAAAAGTGGTTTCCTGCACCAACACAAGTGCGAAAAGTGTTTTTTCCACACTAATACAAGTGCAAAAGTGGTTTCCTGCACCAACACAAGTGCGAAAGGTGGTTTTTCAACACTAACACAAGTGCGAAAAGTGGTTTTTCAACACTATCACAAGTGCAAAAATGTTTTTTCCACTCTAATACAAGTGCAAAAGTGGTTTCCTGCACCAACACAAGTGCGAAAAGGGGTTTTTCAACACTAACACAAGTGCGAAAAGTGGTTTTTCAACACTAACACAAGTGCGAAAAGTGGTTTTTCAACACTAACACAAGTGCGAAAAGTGTTTTTTCCACACTAATACAAGTGCAAAAGTGGTTTCCTGCACCAACACAAGTGCGAAAAGTGGTTTTTCAACACTAACACAAGTGCGAAAAGTGGTTTTTCAACACTATCACAAGTGCAAAAAGTGTTTTTTCCACACTAATACAAGTGCAAAAGTGGTTTCCTGCACCAACTAAAGTGCGAAAAGTGGTTTTTCAACACTAACACAAGTGCGAAAAGTGGTTTTTCAACACTAACACAAGTGCGAAAAGTAGTTTTTCAACACTATCACAAGTGCAAAAAGTGTTTTTTCCACACTAATACATGTGCAAAAGTGGTTTCTTACACCAACACAAGTGCGAAAAGTGGTTTTTCAACACTAACACAAGTGCGAAAAGTGGTTTTTCCACACTAATACAAGTGCAAAAGTGGTTTCCTGCACCAACACAAGTGCGAAAAGTGGTTTTTCAACACTAACACAAGTGCGAAAAGTGGTTTTTCAACACTAACACAAGTGCGAAAAGTGTTTTTTCCACACTAATACAAGTGCAAAAGTGGTTTCCTGCACAAACACAAGTGCGAAAAGTGGTTTTTCAACACTAACACAAGTGCGAAAAGTGGTTTTTCCACACTAATACAAGTGCAAAAGTGGTTTCCTGCACCAACACAAGTGCAAAAAGTGGTTTTTCAACACTAACACAAGTGCGAAAAGTGGTTTTTCAACACTAACACAAGTGCGAAAAGTGTTTTTTCCACACTAATACAAGTGCAAAAGTGGTTTTCTGCACCAACACAAGTGCGAAAAGTGGTTTTTCAACACTAACACAAGTGCGAAAAGTGGTTTTTCAACACTATCACAAGTGCAAAAAGTGTTTTTTCCACACTAATATAATTGCAAAAGTGGTTTCCTGCACCAACAAAAGTGCGAACAGTGGTTTTTCAACACTAACACAAGTGCGAAAAGTGCTTTTTTCAACACTAACACAAGTGCGAAAAGTGGTTTTTCCACACTAATACAAGTGCAAAAGTGGTTTCCTGCAACAACACAAGTGCAAAAAGTGGTTTTTCAACACTAACACAAGTGCGAAAAGTGGTTTTACAACACTATCACAAGTGCAAAAAGTGTTTTTTCCACACTAATACATGTGCAAAAGTGGTTTCTTGCACCAACACAAGTGCGAAAAGTGGTTTTCAACACTAACACAAGTGCGAAAAGTGGTTTTTCAACACTAACACAAGTGCGAAAAGTGGTTTTTCCACACTAATACAAGTGCAAAAGTGGTTTCCTGCACCAACACAAGTGCAAAAAGTGGTTTTTCAACACTAACACAAGTGCGAAAAGTGGTTTTTCAACACTAACACAAGTGCGAAAAGTGTTTTTTCCACACTAATACAAGTGCAAAAGTGGTTTCCTGCACCAACACAAGTGCGAAAAGTGGTTTTTCAACACTAACACAAGTGCGAAAAGTGGTTTTTCAACACTAACACAAGTGCGAAAAGTGGTTTTTCAACACTAACACAAGTGCGAAAAGTGTTTTTTCCACACTAATACAAGTGCAAAAGTGGTTTCCTGCACCAACACAAGTGCGAAAAGTGGTTTTTCAACACTAACACAAGTGCGAAAAGTGGTTTTTCAACACTATCACAAGTGCAAAAAGTGTTTTTTCCACACTAATACAAGTGCAAAAGGGGTTTCCTGCACCAACACAAGTGCGAAAAGTGGTTTTTCAACACTAACACAAGTGCGAAAAGTGGTTTTTCAACACTAACACAAGTGTGAAAAGTGGTTTTTCAACACTATCACAAGTGCAAAAAGTGTTTTTTCCACACTAATACATGTGCAAAAGTGGTTTCTTACACCAACACAAGTGCGAAAAGTGGTTTTTCAACACTAACACAAGTGCGAAAAGTGGTTTTTCAACACTAGCACAAGTGCGAAAAGTGGTTTTTCCACACTAATACAAGTGCAAAAGTGGTTTCCTGCACCAACACAAGTGCGAAAAGTGGTTTTTCAACACTAACACAAGTGCGAAAAGTGGTTTTTCAACACTAACACAAGTGCGAAAAGTGTTTTATCCACACTAATACAAGTGCAAAAGTGGTTTCCTGCACCAACAAAAGTGCGAAAAGTGGTTTTTCAACACTAACACAAGTGCGAAAAGTGGTTTTTCAACACTAACACAAGTGCGAAAAGTGTTTTTTCCACACTAATACAAGTGCAAAAGTGGTTTCCTGCACCAACACAAGTGCGAAAAGTGGTTTTTCAACACTAACACAAGTGCGAAAAGTGGTTTTTCAACACTATCACAAGTGCAAAAAGTGTTTTTTCCACACTAATACAAGTGCAAAAGTGGTTTCCTGCACCAACACAAGTGCGAAAAGTGGTTTTTCAACACTAACACAAGTGCGAAAAGTGGTTTTTCAACACTAACACAAGTGCGAAAAGTGGTTTTTCAACACTATCACAAGTGCAAAAAGTGTTTTTTCCACACTAATACATGTGCAAAAGTGGTTTCTTACACCAACACAAGTGCGAAAAGTGGTTTTTCAACACTAACACAAGTGCGAAAAGTGTTTTTTCCACACTAATACAAGTGCAAAAGTGGTTTGCTGCACCAACACAAGTGCGAAAAGTGGTTTTTCAACACTAACACAAGTGCGAAAAGTGGTTTTTCAACACTAACACAAGTGCGAAAAGTGGTTTTTCAACACTATCACAAGTGCAAAAAGTGTTTTTTCCACACTAATACATGTGCAAAAGTGGTTTCTTACACCAACACAAGTGCGAAAAGTGGTTTTTCAACACTAACACAAGTGCGAAAAGTGTTTTTTCCACACTAATACAAGTGCAAAAGTGGTTTCCTGCACCAACACAAGTGCGAAAAGTGGTTTTTCAACACTAACACAAGTGCGAAAAGTGGTTTTTCAACACTAACACAAGTGCGAAAAGTGTTTTTTCCACACTAATACAAGTGCAAAAGTGGTTTCCTGCACCAACACAAGTGCAAAAAGTGGTTTTTCAACACTAACACAAGTGCGAAAAGTGGTTTTTCCACACTAATACAAGTGCAAAAGTGGTTTCCTGCACCAACACAAGTGCAAAAAGTGGTTTTTCAACACTAACACAAGTGCAAAAAGTGGTTTTTCAACACTAACACAAGGGCGAAAAGTGGTTTTTCAACACTAACACAAGTGCGAAAAGTGGTTTTTCCACACTAATACAAGTGCAAAAGTGGTTTCCTGCACCAACAAAAGTGCGAAAAGTGGTTTTTCAACACTAACACAAGTGCGAAAAATGGTTTTTCAACACTATCACAAGTGCAAAAAGTGTTTTTTCCACACTAATACAAGTGCAAAAGCGGTTTCCTGCACCAACACAAGTGCGAAAAGTTGTTTTTCAACACTAACACAAGTGCGAAAAGTGGTTTTTCAACACTATCGCAAGTGCAAAAAGTGTTTTTTCCACACTAATACAAGTGCAAAAGTGGTTTCCTGCACCAACACAAGTGCGAAAAGTGGTTTTTCAACACTAACACAAGTGTGAAAAGTCGTTTTTCAACACTAACACAAGTGCGAAAAGTGGTTTTTCAACACTAACACAAGTGCGAAAAGTGGTTTTTCAACACTATCACAAGTGCAAAAAGTGTTTTTTCCACACTAATACAAGTGCAAAAGTGGTTTCCTGCACCAACAAAAGTGCGAAAAGTGGTTTTTCAACACTAACACAAGTGCAAAAAGTGGTTTTTCAACACTAACACAAGGGCGAAAAGTGGTTTTTCAACACTAACACAAGTGCGAAAAGTGGTTTTTCAACACTATCGCAAGTGCAAAAAGTGGTTTTTCCACACGAATACAAGTGCAAAAGTGGTTTCCTGCACCAACACAAGTGCGAAAAGTGGTTTTTCAACACTAACACAAGTGCGAAAAGTCGTTTTTCAACACTAACACAAGTGCGAAAAGTGGTTTTTCAACACTAACACAAGTGCGAAAAGTGTTTTTTCCACACTAATACAAGTGCAAAAGTGGTTTCCTGCACCAACACAAGTGCGAAAAGTGTTTTTTCAACACTAACACAAGTGCGAAAAGTGGTTTTTCAACACTATCACAAGTGCAAAAAGTGTTTTTTCCACACTAATACAATTGCAAAAGTGGTTTCCTGCACCAACACAAGTGCGAAAAGTGTTTTTTCCACACTAATACAAGTGCAAAAGTGGTTTCCTGCACCAACACAAGTGCGAAAGGTGGTTTTTCAACACTAACACAAGTGCGAAAAGTGGTTTTTCAACACTATCACAAGTGCAAAAATGTTTTTTCCACTCTAATACAAGTGCAAAAGTGGTTTCCTGCACCAACACAAGTGCGAAAAGGGGTTTTTCAACACTAACACAAGTGCGAAAAGTGGTTTTTCAACACTAACACAAGTGCGAAAAGTGGTTTTTCAACACTAACACAAGTGCGAAAAGTGTTTTTTCCACACTAATACAAGTGCAAAAGTGGTTTCCTGCACCAACACAAGTGCGAAAAGTGGTTTTTCAACACTAACACAAGTGCGAAAAGTGGTTTTTCAACACTATCACAAGTGCAAAAAGTGTTTTTTCCACACTAATACAAGTGCAAAAGTGGTTTCCTGCACCAACACAAGTGCGAAAAGTGGTTTTTCAACACTAACACAAGTGTGAAAAGTGGTTTTTCAACACTAACACAAGTGCGAAAAGTAGTTTTTCAACACTATCACAAGTGCAAAAAGTGTTTTTTCCACACTAATACAAGTGCAAAAGTGGTTTCCTGCACCAACAAAAGTGCGAACAGTGGTTTTTCAACACTAACACAAGTGCGAAAAGTGCTTTTTTCAACACTAACACAAGTGCGAAAAGTGGTTTTTCCACACTAATACAAGTGCAAAAGTGGTTTCCTGCAACAACACAAGTGCAAAAAGTGGTTTTTCAACACTAACACAAGTGCGAAAAGTGGTTTTACAACACTATCACAAGTGCAAAAAGTGTTTTTTCCACACTAATACATGTGCAAAAGTGGTTTCTTGCACCAACACAAGTGCGAAAAGTGGTTTTCAACACTAACACAAGTGCGAAAAGTGGTTTTTCAACACTAACACAAGTGCGAAAAGTGGTTTTTCCACACTAATACAAGTGCAAAAGTGGTTTCCTGCACCAACACAAGTGCAAAAAGTGGTTTTTCAACACTAACACAAGTGCGAAAAGTGGTTTTTAACACTAACACAAGTGCGAAAAGTGTTTTTTCCACACTAATACAAGTGCAAAAGTGGTTTCCTGCACCAACACAAGTGCGAAAAGTGGTTTTTCAACACTAACACAAGTGCGAAAAGTGGTTTTTCAACACTAACACAAGTGCGAAAAGTGGTTTTTCAACACTAACACAAGTGCGAAAAGTGTTTTTTCCACACTAATACAAGTGCAAAAGTGGTTTCCTGCACCAACACAAGTGCGAAAAGTGGTTTTTCAACACTAACACAAGTGCGAAAAGTGGTTTTTCAACACTATCACAAGTGCAAAAAGTGTTTTTTCCACACTAATACAAGTGCAAAAGGGGTTTCCTGCACCAACACAAGTGCGAAAAGTGGTTTTTCAACACTAACACAAGTGCGAAAAGTGGTTTTTCAACACTAACACAAGTGTGAAAAGTGGTTTTTCAACACTATCACAAGTGCAAAAAGTGTTTTTTCCACACTAATACATGTGCAAAAGTGGTTTCTTACACCAACACAAGTGCGAAAAGTGGTTTTTCAACACTAACACAAGTGCGAAAAGTGGTTTTTCAACACTAACACAAGTGCGAAAAGTGGTTTTTCCACACTAATACAAGTGCAAAAGTGGTTTCCTGCACCAACACAAGTGCGAAAAGTGGTTTTTCAACACTAACACAAGTGCGAAAAGTGGTTTTTCAACACTAACACAAGTGCGAAAAGTGTTTTATCCACACTAATACAAGTGCAAAAGTGGTTTCCTGCACCAACAAAAGTGCGAAAAGTGGTTTTTCAACACTAACACAAGTGCGAAAAGTGGTTTTTCAACACTAACACAAGTGCGAAAAGTGTTTTTTCCACACTAATACAAGTGCAAAAGTGGTTTCCTGCACCAACACAAGTGCGAAAAGTGGTTTTTCAACACTAACACAAGTGCGAAAAGTGGTTTTTCAACACTATCACAAGTGCAAAAAGTGTTTTTTCCACACTAATACAAGTGCAAAAGTGGTTTCCTGCACCAACACAAGTGCGAAAAGTGGTTTTTCAACACTAACACAAGTGCGAAAAGTGGTTTTTCAACACTAACACAAGTGCGAAAAGTGGTTTTTCAACACTATCACAAGTGCAAAAAGTGTTTTTTCCACACTAATACATGTGCAAAAGTGGTTTCTTACACCAACACAAGTGCGAAAAGTGGTTTTTCAACACTAACACAAGTGCGAAAAGTGTTTTTTCCACACTAATACAAGTGCAAAAGTGGTTTGCTGCACCAACACAAGTGCGAAAAGTGGTTTTTCAACACTAACACAAGTGCGAAAAGTGGTTTTTCAACACTAACACAAGTGCGAAAAGTGGTTTTTCAACACTATCACAAGTGCAAAAAGTGTTTTTTCCACACTAATACATGTGCAAAAGTGGTTTCTTACACCAACACAAGTGCGAAAAGTGGTTTTTCAACACTAACACAAGTGCGAAAAGTGTTTTTTCCACACTAATACAAGTGCAAAAGTGGTTTCCTGCACCAACACAAGTGCGAAAAGTGGTTTTTCAACACTAACACAAGTGCGAAAAGTGGTTTTTCAACACTAACACAAGTGCGAAAAGTGTTTTTTCCACACTAATACAAGTGCAAAAGTGGTTTCCTGCACCAACACAAGTGCAAAAAGTGGTTTTTCAACACTAACACAAGTGCGAAAAGTGGTTTTTCCACACTAATACAAGTGCAAAAGTGGTTTCCTGCACCAACACAAGTGCAAAAAGTGGTTTTTCAACACTAACACAAGTGCAAAAAGTGGTTTTTCAACACTAACACAAGGGCGAAAAGTGGTTTTTCAACACTAACACAAGTGCGAAAAGTGGTTTTTCCACACTAATACAAGTGCAAAAGTGGTTTCCTGCACCAACAAAAGTGCGAAAAGTGGTTTTTCAACACTAACACAAGTGCGAAAAATGGTTTTTCAACACTATCACAAGTGCAAAAAGTGTTTTTTCCACACTAATACAAGTGCAAAAGCGGTTTCCTGCACCAACACAAGTGCGAAAAGTTGTTTTTCAACACTAACACAAGTGCGAAAAGTGGTTTTTCAACACTATCGCAAGTGCAAAAAGTGTTTTTTCCACACTAATACAAGTGCAAAAGTGGTTTCCTGCACCAACACAAGTGCGAAAAGTGGTTTTTCAACACTAACACAAGTGTGAAAAGTCGTTTTTCAACACTAACACAAGTGCGAAAAGTGGTTTTTCAACACTAACACAAGTGCGAAAAGTGGTTTTTCAACACTATCACAAGTGCAAAAAGTGTTTTTTCCACACTAATACAAGTGCAAAAGTGGTTTCCTGCACCAACAAAAGTGCGAAAAGTGGTTTTTCAACACTAACACAAGTGCAAAAAGTGGTTTTTCAACACTAACACAAGGGCGAAAAGTGGTTTTTCAACACTAACACAAGTGCGAAAAGTGGTTTTTCAACACTATCGCAAGTGCAAAAAGTGGTTTTTCCACACGAATACAAGTGCAAAAGTGGTTTCCTGCACCAACACAAGTGCGAAAAGTGGTTTTTCAACACTAACACAAGTGCGAAAAGTCGTTTTTCAACACTAACACAAGTGCGAAAAGTGGTTTTTCAACACTAACACAAGTGCGAAAAGTGTTTTTTCCACACTAATACAAGTGCAAAAGTGGTTTCCTGCACCAACACAAGTGCGAAAAGTGTTTTTTCAACACTAACACAAGTGCGAAAAGTGGTTTTTCAACACTATCACAAGTGCAAAAAGTGTTTTTTCCACACTAATACAATTGCAAAAGTGGTTTCCTGCACCAACACAAGTGCGAAAAGTGTTTTTTCCACACTAATACAAGTGCAAAAGTGGTTTCCTGCACCAACACAAGTGCGAAAGGTGGTTTTTCAACACTAACACAAGTGCGAAAAGTGGTTTTTCAACACTATCACAAGTGCAAAAATGTTTTTTCCACTCTAATACAAGTGCAAAAGTGGTTTCCTGCACCAACACAAGTGCGAAAAGGGGTTTTTCAACACTAACACAAGTGCGAAAAGTGGTTTTTCAACACTAACACAAGTGCGAAAAGTGGTTTTTCAACACTAACACAAGTGCGAAAAGTGTTTTTTCCACACTAATACAAGTGCAAAAGTGGTTTCCTGCACCAACACAAGTGCGAAAAGTGGTTTTTCAACACTAACACAAGTGCGAAAAGTGGTTTTTCAACACTATCACAAGTGCAAAAAGTGTTTTTTCCACACTAATACAAGTGCAAAAGTGGTTTCCTGCACCAACACAAGTGCGAAAAGTGGTTTTTCAACACTAACACAAGTGTGAAAAGTGGTTTTTCAACACTAACACAAGTGCGAAAAGTAGTTTTTCAACACTATCACAAGTGCAAAAAGTGTTTTTTCCACACTAATACATGTGCAAAAGTGGTTTCTTACACCAACACAAGTGCGAAAAGTGGTTTTTCAACACTAACACAAGTGCGAAAAGTGGTTTTTCCACACTAATACAAGTGCAAAAGTGGTTTCCTGCACCAACACAAGTGCGAAAAGTGGTTTTTCAACACTAACACAAGTGCGAAAAGTGGTTTTTCAACACTAACACAAGTGCGAAAAGTGTTTTTTCCACACTAATACAAGTGCAAAAGTGGTTTCCTGCACAAACACAAGTGCGAAAAGTGGTTTTTCAACACTAACACAAGTGCGAAAAGTGGTTTTTCCACACTAATACAAGTGCAAAAGTGGTTTCCTGCACCAACACAAGTGCAAAAAGTGGTTTTTCAACACTAACACAAGTGCGAAAAGTGGTTTTTCAACACTAACACAAGTGCGAAAAGTGTTTTTTCCACACTAATACAAGTGCAAAAGTGGTTTTCTGCACCAACACAAGTGCGAAAAGTGGTTTTTCAACACTAACACAAGTGCGAAAAGTGGTTTTTCAACACTATCACAAGTGCAAAAAGTGTTTTTTCCACACTAATATAAGTGCAAAAGTGGTTTCCTGCACCAACAAAAGTGCGAACAGTGGTTTTTCAACACTAACACAAGTGCGAAAAGTGCTTTTTTCAACACTAACACAAGTGCGAAAAGTGGTTTTTCCACACTAATACAAGTGCAAAAGTGGTTTCCTGCAACAACACAAGTGCAAAAAGTGGTTTTTCAACACTAACACAAGTGCGAAAAGTGGTTTTACAACACTATCACAAGTGCAAAAAGTGTTTTTTCCACACTAATACATGTGCAAAAGTGGTTTCTTGCACCAACACAAGTGCGAAAAGTGGTTTTCAACACTAACACAAGTGCGAAAAGTGGTTTTTCAACACTAACACAAGTGCGAAAAGTGGTTTTTCCACACTAATACAAGTGCAAAAGTGGTTTCCTGCACCAACACAAGTGCAAAAAGTGGTTTTTCAACACTAACACAAGTGCGAAAAGTGGTTTTTCAACACTAACACAAGTGCGAAAAGTGTTTTTTCCACACTAATACAAGTGCAAAAGTGGTTTCCTGCACCAACACAAGTGCGAAAAGTGGTTTTTCAACACTAACACAAGTGCGAAAAGTGGTTTTTCAACACTAACACAAGTGCGAAAAGTGGTTTTTCATCACTAACACAAGTGCGAAAAGTGTTTTTTCCACACTAATACAAGTGCAAAAGTGGTTTCCTGCACCAACACAAGTGCGAAAAGTGGTTTTTCAACACTAACACAAGTGCGAAAAGTGGTTTTTCAACACTATCACAAGTGCAAAAAGTGTTTTTTCCACACTAATACAAGTGCAAAAGTGGTTTCCTGCACCAACACAAGTGCGAAAAGTGGTTTTTCAACACTAACACAAGTGCGAAAAGTGGTTTTTCAACACTAACACAAGTGTGAAAAGTGGTTTTTCAACACTATCACAAGTGCAAAAAGTGTTTTTTCCACACTAATACATGTGCAAAAGTGGTTTCTTACACCAACACAAGTGCGAAAAGTGGTTTTTCAACACTAACACAAGTGCGAAAAGTGGTTTTTCAACACTAACACAAGTGCGAAAAGTGGTTTTTCCACACTAATACAAGTGCAAAAGTGGTTTCCTGCACCAACACAAGTGCGAAAAGTGGTTTTTCAACACTAACACAAGTGCGAAAAGTGGTTTTTCAACACTAACACAAGTGCGAAAAGTGTTTTTTCCACACTAATACAAGTGCAAAAGTGGTTTCCTGCACCAACAAAAGTGCGAAAAGTGGTTTTTCAACACTAACACAAGTGCGAAAAGTGGTTTTTCCACACTAATACAAGTGCAAAAGTGGTTTCCTGCAACAACACAAGTGCAAAAAGTGGTTTTTCAACACTAACACAAGTGCGAAAAGTGGTTTTTCAACACTATCACAAGTGCAAAAAGTGTTTTTTCCACACTAATATAAGTGCAAAAGTGGTTTCCTGCACCAACAAAAGTGCGAACAGTGGTTTTTCAACACTAACACAAGTGCGAAAAGTGGTTTTTCAACACTAACACAAGTGCGAAAAGTGGTTTTTCCACACTAATACAAGTGCAAAAGTGGTTTCCTGCAACAACACAAGTGCAAAAAGTGGTTTTTCAACACTAACACAAGTGCGAAAAGTGGTTTTTCAACACTAACACAAGTGCGAAAAGTGGTTTTTCAACACTATCACAAGTGCAAAAAGTGTTTTTTCCACACTAATACATGTGCAAAAGTGGTTTCTTGCACCAACACAAGTGCGAAAAGTGGTTTTTCAACACTAACACAAGTGCGAAAAGTGGTTTTTCAACACTAACACAAGTGCGAAAAGTGGTTTTTCCACACTAATACAAGTGCAAAAGTGGTTTCCTGCACCAACACAAGTGCAAAAAGTGGTTTTTCAACACTAACACAAGTGCGAAAAGTGTTTTTCAACACTAACACAAGTGCGAAAAGTGTTTTTTCCACACTAATACAAGTGCAAAAGTGGTTTCCTGCACCAACACAAGTGTGAAAAGTGGTTTTTCAACACTAACACAAGTGCGAAAAGTGGTTTTTCAACACTATCACAAGTGCAAAAAGTGTTTTTTCCACACTAATATAAGTGCAAAAGTGGTTTTCTGCACCAACAAAAGTGCGAACAGTGGTTTTTCAACACTAACACAAGTGCGAAAAGTAGTTTTTCAACACTAACACAAGTGCGAAAAGTGGTTTTTCCACACTAATACAAGTGCAAAAGTGGTTTCCTGCAACAACACAAGTGCAAAAAGTGGTTTTTCAACACTAACACAAGTGCGAAAAGTGGTTTTTCAACACTAACACAAGTGCGAAAAGTGGTTTTTCAACACTATCACAAGTGCAAAAAGTGTTTTTTCCACTAATACAAGTGCAAAAGTGGTTTCCTGCACCAACACAAGTGCGAAAAATGGTTTTTCAACACTAACACAAGTGCGAAAAGTGGTTTTTCAACACTAACACAAGTGCGAAAAGTGGTTTTTCCACACTAATACAAGTGCAAAAGTGGTTTCCTGCACCAACAAAAGTGCAAAAAGTGGTTTTTCAACACTAACACAAGTGCGAAAAATGGTTTTTCAACACTATCACAAGTGCAAAAAGTGTTTTTTCCACACTAATACAAGTGCAAAAGTGGTTTCCTGCACCAACACAAGTGCGAAAAGTGGTTTTTCAACACTAACACAAGTGCGAAAAGTGGTGTTTCAACACTATCGCAAGTGCAAAAAGTGTTTTTTCCACACTAATACAAGTGCAAAAGTGGTTTCCTGCACCAACACAAGTGCGAAAAGTGGTTTTTCAACACTAACACAAGTGTGAAAAGTCGTTTTTCAACACTAACACAAGTGCGAAAAGTGGTTTTTCAACACTAACACAAGTGCGAAAAGTGGTTTTTCAACACTATCACAAGTGCAAAAAGTGTTTTTTCCACACTAATACAAGTGCAAAAGTGGTTTCCTGCACCAACAAAAGTGCAAAAAGTGGTTTTTCAACACTAACACAAGTGCAAAAAGTGGTTTTTCAACACTAACACAAGGGCGAAAAGTGGTTTTTCAACACTAACACAAGTGCGAAAAGTGGTTTTTCCACACTAATACAAGTGCAAAAGTGGTTTCCTGCACCAACAAAAGTGCGAAAAGTGGTTTTTCAACACTAACACAAGTGCGAAAAATGGTTTTTCAACACTATCACAAGTGCAAAAAGTGTTTTTTCCACACTAATACAAGTGCAAAAGTGGTTTCCTGCACCAACACAAGTGCGAAAAGTGGTTTTTCAACACTAACACAAGTGCGAAAAGTGGTTTTTCAACACTATCGCAAGTGCAAAAAGTGTTTTTTCCACACTAATACAAGTGCAAAAGTGGTTTCCTGCACCAACACAAGTGCGAAAAGTGGTTTTTCAACACTAACACAAGTGTGAAAAGTCGTTTTTCAACACTAACACAAGTGCGAAAAGTGGTTTTTCAACACTAACACAAGTGCGAAAAGTGGTTTTTCAACACTATCACAAGTGCAAAAAGTGTTTTTTCCACACTAATACAAGTGCAAAAGTGGTTTCCTGCACCAACAAAAGTGCGAAAAGTGGTTTTTCAACACTAACACAAGTGCAAAAAGTGGTTTTTCAACACTAACACAAGGGCGAAAAGTGGTTTTTCAACACTAACACAAGTGCGAAAAGTGGTTTTTCAACACTATCGCAAGTGCAAAAAGTGGTTTTTCCACACGAATACAAGTGCAAAAGTGGTTTCCTGCACCAACACAAGTGCGAAAAGTGGTTTTTCAACACTAACACAAGTGCGAAAAGTCGTTTTTCAACACTAACACAAGTGCGAAAAGTGGTTTTTCAACACTAACACAAGTGCGAAAAGTGTTTTTTCCACACTAATACAAGTGCAAAAGTGGTTTCCTGCACCAACACAAGTGCGAAAAGTGTTTTTTCAACACTAACACAAGTGCGAAAAGTGGTTTTTCAACACTATCACAAGTGCAAAAAGTGTTTTTTCCACACTAATACAATTGCAAAAGTGGTTTCCTGCACCAACACAAGTGCGAAAAGTGTTTTTTCCACACTAATACAAGTGCAAAAGTGGTTTCCTGCACCAACACAAGTGCGAAAGGTGGTTTTTCAACACTAACACAAGTGCGAAAAGTGGTTTTTCAACACTATCACAAGTGCAAAAATGTTTTTTCCACTCTAATACAAGTGCAAAAGTGGTTTCCTGCACCAACACAAGTGCGAAAAGGGGTTTTTCAACACTAACACAAGTGCGAAAAGTGGTTTTTCAACACTAACACAAGTGCGAAAAGTGGTTTTTCAACACTAACACAAGTGCGAAAAGTGTTTTTTCCACACTAATACAAGTGCAAAAGTGGTTTCCTGCACCAACACAAGTGCGAAAAGTGGTTTTTCAACACTAACACAAGTGCGAAAAGTGGTTTTTCAACACTATCACAAGTGCAAAAAGTGTTTTTTCCACACTAATACAAGTGCAAAAGTGGTTTCCTGCACCAACACAAGTGCGAAAAGTGGTTTTTCAACACTAACACAAGTGCGAAAAGTGGTTTTTCAACACTAACACAAGTGCGAAAAGTAGTTTTTCAACACTATCACAAGTGCAAAAAGTGTTTTTTCCACACTAATACATGTGCAAAAGTGGTTTCTTACACCAACACAAGTGCGAAAAGTGGTTTTTCAACACTAACACAAGTGCGAAAAGTGGTTTTTCCACACTAATACAAGTGCAAAAGTGGTTTCCTGCACCAACACAAGTGCGAAAAGTGGTTTTTCAACACTAACACAAGTGCGAAAAGTGGTTTTTCAACACTAACACAAGTGCGAAAAGTGTTTTTTCCACACTAATACAAGTGCAAAAGTGGTTTCCTGCACAAACACAAGTGCGAAAAGTGGTTTTTCAACACTAACACAAGTGCGAAAAGTGGTTTTTCCACACTAATACAAGTGCAAAAGTGGTTTCCTGCACCAACACAAGTGCAAAAAGTGGTTTTTCAACACTAACACAAGTGCGAAAAGTGGTTTTTCAACACTAACACAAGTGCGAAAAGTGTTTTTTCCACACTAATACAAGTGCAAAAGTGGTTTTCTGCACCAACACAAGTGCGAAAAGTGGTTTTTCAACACTAACACAAGTGCGAAAAGTGGTTTTTCAACACTATCACAAGTGCAAAAAGTGTTTTTTCCACACTAATATAAGTGCAAAAGTGGTTTCCTGCACCAACAAAAGTGCGAACAGTGGTTTTTCAACACTAACACAAGTGCGAAAAGTGCTTTTTTCAACACTAACACAAGTGCGAAAAGTGGTTTTTCCACACTAATACAAGTGCAAAAGTGGTTTCCTGCAACAACACAAGTGCAAAAAGTGGTTTTTCAACACTAACACAAGTGCGAAAAGTGGTTTTACAACACTATCACAAGTGCAAAAAGTGTTTTTTCCACACTAATACATGTGCAAAAGTGGTTTCTTGCACCAACACAAGTGCGAAAAGTGGTTTTCAACACTAACACAAGTGCGAAAAGTGGTTTTTCAACACTAACACAAGTGCGAAAAGTGGTTTTTCCACACTAATACAAGTGCAAAAGTGGTTTCCTGCACCAACACAAGTGCAAAAAGTGGTTTTTCAACACTAACACAAGTGCGAAAAGTGGTTTTTCAACACTAACACAAGTGCGAAAAGTGTTTTTTCCACACTAATACAAGTGCAAAAGTGGTTTCCTGCACCAACACAAGTGCGAAAAGTGGTTTTTCAACACTAACACAAGTGCGAAAAGTGGTTTTTCAACACTAACACAAGTGCGAAAAGTGGTTTTTCAACACTAACACAAGTGCGAAAAGTGTTTTTTCCACACTAATACAAGTGCAAAAGTGGTTTCCTGCACCAACACAAGTGCGAAAAGTGGTTTTTCAACACTAACACAAGTGCGAAAAGTGGTTTTTCAACACTATCACAAGTGCAAAAAGTGTTTTTTCCACACTAATACAAGTGCAAAAGGGGTTTCCTGCACCAACACAAGTGCGAAAAGTGGTTTTTCAACACTAACACAAGTGCGAAAAGTGGTTTTTCAACACTAACACAAGTGTGAAAAGTGGTTTTTCAACACTATCACAAGTGCAAAAAGTGTTTTTTCCACACTAATACATGTGCAAAAGTGGTTTCTTACACCAACACAAGTGCGAAAAGTGGTTTTTCAACACTAACACAAGTGCGAAAAGTGGTTTTTCAACACTAACACAAGTGCGAAAAGTGGTTTTTCCACACTAATACAAGTGCAAAAGTGGTTTCCTGCACCAACACAAGTGCGAAAAGTGGTTTTTCAACACTAACACAAGTGCGAAAAGTGGTTTTTCAACACTAACACAAGTGCGAAAAGTGTTTTTTCCACACTAATACAAGTGCAAAAGTGGTTTCCTGCACCAACAAAAGTGCGAAAAGTGGTTTTTCAACACTAACACAAGTGCGAAAAGTGGTTTTTCAACACTAACACAAGTGCGAAAAGTGTTTTTTCCACACTAATACAAGTGCAAAAGTGGTTTCCTGCACCAACACAAGTGCGAAAAGTGGTTTTTCAACACTAACACAAGTGCGAAAAGTGGTTTTTCAACACTATCACAAGTGCAAAAAGTGTTTTTTCCACACTAATACAAGTGCAAAAGTGGTTTCCTGCACCAACACAAGTGCGAAAAGTGGTTTTTCAACACTAACACAAGTGCGAAAAGTGGTTTTTCAACACTAACACAAGTGCGAAAAGTGGTTTTTCAACACTATCACAAGTGCAAAAAGTGTTTTTTCCACACTAATACATGTGCAAAAGTGGTTTCTTACACCAACACAAGTGCGAAAAGTGGTTTTTCAACACTAACATAAGTGCGAAAAGTGGTTTTTCAACACTAACACAAGTGCGAAAAGTGGTTTTTCCACACTAATACAAGTGCAAAAGTGGTTTCCTGCACCAACACAAGTGCGAAAAGTGGTTTTTCAACACTAACACAAGTGCGAAAAGTGGTTTTTCAACACTAACACAAGTGCGAAAAGTGTTTTTTCCACACTAATACAAGTGCAAAAGTGGTTTCCTGCACCAACACAAGTGCGAAAAGTGGTTTTTCAACACTAACACAAGTGCGAAAAGTGGTTTTTCAACACTAACACAAGTGCGAAAAGTGTTTTTTCCACACTAATACAAGTGCAAAAGTGGTTTCCTGCACCAACACAAGTGCAAAAAGTGGTTTTTCAACACTAACACAAATGCGAAAAGTGGTTTTTCCACACTAATACAAGTGCAAAAGTGGTTTCCTGCACCAACACAAGTGCAAAAAGTGGTTTTTCAACACTAACACAAGTGCGAAAAGTGGTTTTTCAACACTAACACAAGTGCGAAAAGTGTTTTTTCCACACTAATACAAGTGCAAAAGTGGTTTCCTGCACCAACACAAGTGCGAAAAGTGGTTTTTCAACACTAACACAAGTGCGAAAAGTGGTTTTTCAACACTAACACAAGTGCGAAAAGTGGTTTTTCAACACTAACACAAGTGCGAAAAGTGTTTTTTCCACACTAATACAAGTGCAAAAGTGGTTTCCTGCACCAACACAAGTGCGAAAAGTGGTTTTTCAACACTAACACAAGTGCGAAAAGTGGTTTTTCAACACTATCACAAGTGCAAAAAGTGTTTTTTCCACACTAATACAAGTGCAAAAGTGGTTTCCTGCACCAACACAAGTGCGAAAAGTGGTTTTTCAACACTAACACAAGTGCGAAAAGTGGTTTTTCAACACTAACACAAGTGCAAAAAGTAGTTTTTCAACACTATCACAAGTGCAAAAAGTGTTTTTTCCACACTAATACATGTGCAAAAGTGGTTTCTTACACCAACACAAGTGCGAAAAGTGGTTTTTCAACACTAACACAAGTGCGAAAAGTGGTTTTTCCACACTAATACAAGTGCAAAAGTGGTTTCCTGCACCAACACAAGTGCGAAAAGTGGTTTTTCAACACTAACACAAGTGCGAAAAGTGGTTTTTCAACACTAACACAAGTGCGAAAAGTGTTTTTTCCACACTAATACAAGTGCAAAAGTGGTTTCCTGCACAAACACAAGTGCGAAAAGTGGTTTTTCAACACTAACACAAGTGCGAAAAGTGGTTTTTCCACACGAATACAAGTGCAAAAGTGGTTTCCTGCACCAACACAAGTGCAAAAAGTGGTTTTTTCAAAATAAAACAAGTGCAAAAGTGGTTTCTTGCACCAACACAAGTGCGAAAAGTGGTTTTTCAACACTAAAACAAGTGCGAAAAGTGGTTTTTCAACACTATCACAAGTGCAAAAAGTGTTTTTCCACACTAATATAAGTGCAAAAGTGGTTTCCTGCACCAACAAAAGTGCGAACAGTGGTTTTTCAACACTAACACAAGTGCGAAAAGTGCTTTTTTCAACACTAACACAAGTGCGAAAAGTGGTTTTTCCACACTAATACAAGTGCAAAAGTGGTTTCCTGCAACAACACAAGTGCAAAAAGTGGTTTTTCAACACTAACACAAGTGCGAAAAGTGGTTTTACAACACTATCACAAGTGCAAAAAGTGTTTTTTCCACACTAATACATGTGCAAAAGTGGTTTATTGCACCAACACAAGTGCGAAAAGTGGTTTTTCAACACTAACACAAGTGCGAAAAGTGGTTTTTCAACACTAACACAAGTGCGAAAAGTGGTTTTTCCACACTAATACAAGTGCAAAAGTGGTTTCCTGCACCAACACAAGTGCAAAAAGTGGTTTTTCAACACTAACACAAGTGCGAAAAGTGGTTTTTCAACACTAACACAAGTGCAAAAAGTGTTTTTTCCACACTAATACAAGTGCAAAAGTGGTTTTCTGCACCAACACAAGTGCGAAAAGTGGTTTTTCAACACTAACACAAGTGCGAAAAGTGGTTTTTCAACACTATCACAAGTGCAAAAAGTGTTTTTTCCACACTAATATCAGTGCAAAAGTGGTTTCCTGCACCAACAAAAGTGCGAACAGTGGTTTTTCAACACTAACACAAGTGCGAAAAGTGGTTTTTCAACACTAACACAAGTGCGAAAAGTGTTTTTTCCACACTAATACAAGTGCAAAAGTGGTTTCCTGCACAAACACAAGTGCGAAAAGTGGTTTTTCAACACTAACACAAGTGCGAAAAGTGGTTTTTCCACACTAATACAAGTGCAAAAGTGGTTTCCTGCACCAACACAAGTGCAAAAAGTGGTTTTTCAACACTAACACAAGTGCGAAAAGTGGTTTTTCAACACTAACACAAGTGCGAAAAGTGGTTTTTCAACACTATCACAAGTGCAAAAAGTGTTTTTTCCACACTAATACAAGTGCAAAAGTGGTTTTTCCACACTAATACAAGTGCAAAAGTGGTTTCCTGCACCAACAAAAGTGCGAAAAGTGGTTTTTCAACACTAACACAAGTGCGAAAAGTGGTTTTTCAACACTAACAAAAGTGCGAAAAGTGGTTTTTCAACACTAACACAAGTGCGAAAAATGGTTTTTCAACACTATCACAAGTGCAAAAAGTGTTTTTTCCACACTAATACAAGTGCAAAAGTGGTTTCCTGCACCAACACAAGTGCGAAAAGTGGTTTTTCAACACTAACACAAGTGCGAAAAGTGGTTTTTCAACACTATCGCAAGTGCAAAAAGTGTTTTTTCCACACTAATACAAGTGCAAAAGTGGTTTCCTGCACCAACACAAGTGCGAAAAGTGGTTTTTCAACACTAACACAAGTGTGAAAAGTCGTTTTTCAACACTAACACAAGTGCGAAAAGTGGTTTTTCAACACTAACACAAGTGCGAAAAGTGGTTTTTCAACACTATCACAAGTGCAAAAAGTGTTTTTTCCACACTAATACAAGTGCAAAAGTGGTTTCCTGCACCAACAAAAGTGCGAAAAGTGGTTTTTCAACACTAACACAAGTGCAAAAAGTGGTTTTTCAACACTAACACAAGGGCGAAAAGTGGTTTTTCAACACTAACACAAGTGCGAAAAGTGGTTTTTCAACACTATCGCAAGTGCAAAAAGTGGTTTTTCCACACGAATACAAGTGCAAAAGTGGTTTCCTGCACCAACACAAGTGCGAAAAGTGGTTTTTCAACACTAACACAAGTGCGAAAAGTCGTTTTTCAACACTAACACAAGTGCGAAAAGTGGTTTTTCAACACTAACACAAGTGCGAAAAGTGTTTTTTCCACACTAATACAAGTGCAAAAGTGGTTTCCTGCACCAACACAAGTGCGAAAAGTGGTTTTTCAACACTAACACAAGTGCGAAAAGTGTTTTTTCAACACTAACACAAGTGCGAAAAGTGGTTTTTCAACACTATCACAAGTGCAAAAAGTGTTTTTTCCACACTAATACAATTGCAAAAGTGGTTTCCTGCACCAACACAAGTGCGAAAAGTGTTTTTTCCACACTAATACAAGTGCAAAAGTGGTTTCCTGCACCAACACAAGTGCGAAAAGTGGTTTTTCAACACTATCACAAGTGCGAAAAGTGGTTTTTCCACATGAATACAAGTGCAAAAGTGGTTTCCTGCACCAACACAAGTGCGAACAGTGGTTTTTCAACACTAACACAAGTGCGAAAAGTGGTTTTTCAACACTAATACAAGTGCAAAAGTGGTTTCCTGCACCAACACAAGTGCAAAAAGTGGTTTTTCAACACTAACACAAGTGCGAAAAGTGGTTTTTCAACACTAACACAAGTGCGAAAAGTGTTTTTTCCACACTAATACAAGTGCAAAAGTGGTTTCCTGCACCAACACAAGTGTGAAAAGTGGTTTTTCAACACTATCACAAGCGCAAAAAGTGTTTTTTCCACACTAATATAAGTGCAAAAGTGGTTTCCTGCACCAACAAAAGTGCGAACAGTGGTTTTTCAACACTAACACAAGTGCGAAAAGTGGTTTTTCAACACTAACACAAGTGCGAAAAGTGGTTTTTCCACACTAATACAAGTGCAAAAGTGGTTTCCTGCAACAACACAAGTGCAAAAAGTGGTTTTTCAACACTAACACAAGTGCGAAAAGTGGTTTTTCAACACTAACACAAGTGCGAAAAGTGGTTTTTCAACACTATCACAAGTGCAAAAAGTGTTTTTTCCACACTAATACAAGTGCAAAAGTGGTTTTTCCACACTAATACAAGTGCAAAAGTGGTTTCCTGCACCAACAAAAGTGCGAAAAGTGGTTTTTCAACACTAACACAAGTGCGAAAAGTGGTTTTTCAACACTAACACAAGTGCGAAAAGTGGTTTTTCAACACTAACACAAGTGCGAAAAGTGGTTTTTCAACACTAACACCAGTGTGAAAAGTGGTTTTTCCACACTAATACAAGTGCAAAAGTGGTTTCCTGCACCAACAAAAGTGCGAAAAGTGGTTTTTCAACACTAACACAAGTGCGAAAAGTGGTTTTTCATCACTATCACAAGTGCAAAAAGTGTTTTTTCCACACTAATACAAGTGCAAAAGTGGTTTCCTGCACCAACAAAAGTGTGAAAAGTGGTTTTTCAACACTAACACAAGTGCGAAAAGTGTTTTTTCAACACTAACACAAGTGCGAAAAGTGGAGTTTCCACCTATACAAGTGCAAAAGTGGTTTCCTGCACCAACACAAGTGCGAAAAGTGGTTTTTCAACACTAACACAAGTGCGAAAAATGGTTTTTCAACACTATCACAAGTGCAAAAAGTGTTTTTTCCACACTAATACAAGTGCAAAAGTGGTTTCCTGCACCAACACAAGTGCGAAAAGTGGTTTTTCAACACTAACACAAGTGCGAAAAGTGGTTTTTCAACACTATCGCAAGTGCAAAAAGTGTTTTTTCCACACTAATACAAGTGCAAAAGTGGTTTCCTGCACCAACACAAGTGCGAAAAGTGGTTTTTCAACACTAACACAAGTGTGAAAAGTCGTTTTTCAACACTAACACAAGTGCGAAAAGTGGTTTTTCAACACTAACACAAGTGCGAAAAGTGGTTTTTCAACACTATCGCAAGTGCAAAAAGTGTTTTTTCCACACTAATACAAGTGCAAAAGTGGTTTCCTGCACCAACACATGTGCGAAAAGTGGTTTTTCAACACTAACACAAGTGTGAAAAGTCGTTTTTCAACACTAACACAAGTGCGAAAAGTGGTTTTTCAACACTAACACAAGTGCAAAAAGTGGTTTTTCAACACTATCACAAGTGCAAAAAGTGTTTTTTCCACACTAATACAAGTGCAAAAGTGGTTTCCTGCACCAACAAAAGTGCGAAAAGTGGTTTTTCAACACTAACACAAGGGCAAAAAGTGGTTTTTCAACACTAACACAAGTGCAAAAAGTGGTTTTTCAACACTATCACAAGTGCAAAAAGTGTTTTTTCCACACTAATATAAGTGCAAAAGTGGTTTCCTGCACCAACAAAAGTGCGAACAGTGGTTTTTCAACACTAACACAAGTGCGAAAAGTGGTTTTTCAACACTAACACAAGTGCGAAAAGTGGTTTTTCCACACTAATACAAGTGCAAAAGTGGTTTCCTGCAACAACACAAGTGCAAAAAGTGGTTTTTCAACACTAACACAAGTGTGAAAAGTCGTTTTTCAACACTAACACAAGTGCGAAAAGTGGTTTTTCAACACTAACACAAGTGCGAAAAGTGGTTTTTCAACACTATCACAAGTGCAAAAAGTGTTTTTTCCACACTAATACAAGTGCAAAAGTGGTTTCCTGCACCAACAAAAGTGCGAAAAGTGGTTTTTCAACACTAACACAAGTGCAAAAAGTGGTTTTTCAACACTAACACAAGGGCGAAAAGTGGTTTTTCAACACTAACACAAGTGCGAAAAGTGGTTTTTCAACACTATCGCAAGTGCAAAAAGTGGTTTTTCCACACGAATACAAGTGCAAAAGTGGTTTCCTGCACCAACACAAGTGCGAAAAGTGGTTTTTCAACACTAACACAAGTGCGAAAAGTCGTTTTTCAACACTAACACAAGTGCGAAAAGTGGTTTTTCAACACTAACACAAGTGCGAAAAGTGTTTTTTCCACACTAATACAAGTGCAAAAGTGGTTTCCTGCACCAACACAAGTGCGAAAAGTGGTTTTTCAACACTAACACAAGTGCGAAAAGTGTTTTTTCAACACTAACACAAGTGCGAAAAGTGGTTTTTCAACACTATCACAAGTGCAAAAAGTGTTTTTTCCACACTAATACAATTGCAAAAGTGGTTTCCTGCACCAACACAAGTGCGAAAAGTGTTTTTTCCACACTAATACAAGTGCAAAAGTGGTTTCCTGCACCAACACAAGTGCGAAAAGTGGTTTTTCAACACTATCACAAGTGCGAAAAGTGGTTTTTCCACATGAATACAAGTGCAAAAGTGGTTTCCTGCACCAACACAAGTGCGAACAGTGGTTTTTCAACACTAACACAAGTGCGAAAAGTGGTTTTTCAACACTAATACAAGTGCAAAAGTGGTTTCCTGCACCAACACAAGTGCAAAAAGTGGTTTTTCAACACTAACACAAGTGCGAAAAGTGGTTTTTCAACACTAACACAAGTGCGAAAAGTGTTTTTTCCACACTAATACAAGTGCAAAAGTGGTTTCCTGCACCAACACAAGTGTGAAAAGTGGTTTTTCAACACTATCACAAGCGCAAAAAGTGTTTTTTCCACACTAATATAAGTGCAAAAGTGGTTTCCTGCACCAACAAAAGTGCGAACAGTGGTTTTTCAACACTAACACAAGTGCGAAAAGTGGTTTTTCAACACTAACACAAGTGCGAAAAGTGGTTTTTCCACACTAATACAAGTGCAAAAGTGGTTTCCTGCAACAACACAAGTGCAAAAAGTGGTTTTTCAACACTAACACAAGTGCGAAAAGTGGTTTTTCAACACTAACACAAGTGCGAAAAGTGGTTTTTCAACACTATCACAAGTGCAAAAAGTGTTTTTTCCACACTAATACAAGTGCAAAAGTGGTTTTTCCACACTAATACAAGTGCAAAAGTGGTTTCCTGCACCAACAAAAGTGCGAAAAGTGGTTTTTCAACACTAACACAAGTGCGAAAAGTGGTTTTTCAACACTAACACAAGTGCGAAAAGTGGTTTTTCAACACTAACACAAGTGCGAAAAGTGGTTTTTCAACACTAACACCAGTGTGAAAAGTGGTTTTTCCACACTAATACAAGTGCAAAAGTGGTTTCCTGCACCAACAAAAGTGCGAAAAGTGGTTTTTCAACACTAACACAAGTGCGAAAAGTGGTTTTTCATCACTATCACAAGTGCAAAAAGTGTTTTTTCCACACTAATACAAGTGCAAAAGTGGTTTCCTGCACCAACAAAAGTGTGAAAAGTGGTTTTTCAACACTAACACAAGTGCGAAAAGTGTTTTTTCAACACTAACACAAGTGCGAAAAGTGGAGTTTCCACCTATACAAGTGCAAAAGTGGTTTCCTGCACCAACACAAGTGCGAAAAGTGGTTTTTCAACACTAACACAAGTGCGAAAAATGGTTTTTCAACACTATCACAAGTGCAAAAAGTGTTTTTTCCACACTAATACAAGTGCAAAAGTGGTTTCCTGCACCAACACAAGTGCGAAAAGTGGTTTTTCAACACTAACACAAGTGCGAAAAGTGGTTTTTCAACACTATCGCAAGTGCAAAAAGTGTTTTTTCCACACTAATACAAGTGCAAAAGTGGTTTCCTGCACCAACACAAGTGCGAAAAGTGGTTTTTCAACACTAACACAAGTGTGAAAAGTCGTTTTTCAACACTAACACAAGTGCGAAAAGTGGTTTTTCAACACTAACACAAGTGCGAAAAGTGGTTTTTCAACACTATCGCAAGTGCAAAAAGTGTTTTTTCCACACTAATACAAGTGCAAAAGTGGTTTCCTGCACCAACACATGTGCGAAAAGTGGTTTTTCAACACTAACACAAGTGTGAAAAGTCGTTTTTCAACACTAACACAAGTGCGAAAAGTGGTTTTTCAACACTAACACAAGTGCGAAAAGTGGTTTTTCAACACTATCACAAGTGCAAAAAGTGTTTTTTCCACACTAATACAAGTGCAAAAGTGGTTTCCTGCACCAACAAAAGTGCGAAAAGTGGTTTTTCAACACTAACACAAGGGCAAAAAGTGGTTTTTCAACACTAACACAAGTGCAAAAAGTGGTTTTTCAACACTATCACAAGTGCAAAAAGTGTTTTTTCCACACTAATATAAGTGCAAAAGTGGTTTCCTGCACCAACAAAAGTGCGAACAGTGGTTTTTCAACACTAACACAAGTGCGAAAAGTGGTTTTTCAACACTAACACAAGTGCGAAAAGTGGTTTTTCCACACTAATACAAGTGCAAAAGTGGTTTCCTGCAACAACACAAGTGCAAAAAGTGGTTTTTCAACACTAACACAAGTGCGAAAAGTGGTTTTTCAACACTATCACAAGTGCAAAAAGTGTTTTTTCCACACTAATATAAGTGCAAAAGTGGTTTCCTGCACCAACAAAAGTGCGAACAGTGGTTTTTCAACACTAACACAAGTGCGAAAAGTGGTTTTTCAACACTAACACAAGTGCGAAAAGTGGTTTTTCCACACTAATACAAGTGCAAAAGTGGTTTCCTGCAACAACACAAGTGCAAAAAGTGGTTTTTCAACACTAACACAAGTGCGAAAAGTGGTTTTTCAACACTAACACAAGTGCGAAAAGTGGTTTTTCAACACTATCACAAGTGCAAAAAGTGTTTTTTTCCACACTAATACATGTGCAAAAAGTGTTTTTTCCACACTAATATAAGTGCAAAAGTGGTTTCCTGCACCAACAAAAGTGCGAACAGTGGTTTTTCAACACTAACACAAGTGCGAAAAGTGGGTTTTCAACACTAACACAAGTGCGAAAAGTGGTTTTTCCACACTAATACAAGTGCAAAAGTGGTTTCCTGCAACAACACAAGTGCAAAAAGTGGTTTTTCAACACTAACACAAGTGCGAAAAGTGGTTTTTCAACACTATCACAAGTGCAAAAAGTGTTTTTTCCACACTAATATAAGTGCAAAAGTGGTTTCCTGCACCAACAAAAGTGCGAACAGTGGTTTTTCAACACTAACACAAGTGCGAAAAGTGGTTTTTCAACACTAACACAAGTGCGAAAAGTGGTTTTTCCACACTAATACAAGTGCAAAAGTGGTTTCCTGCAACAACACAAGTGCAAAAAGTGGTTTTTCAACACTAACACAAGTGCGAAAAGTGGTTTTTCAACACTATCACAAGTGCAAAAAGTGTTTTTTCCACACTAATACAAGTGCAAAAGTGGTTTCCTGCACCAACAAAAGTGCGAAAAGTGGTTTTTCAACACTAACACAAGGGCAAAAAGTGGTTTTTCAACACTAACACAAGTGCAAAAAGTGGTTTTTCAACACTATCACAAGTGCAAAAAGTGTTTTTTCCACACTAATATAAGTGCAAAAGTGGTTTCCTGCACCCACAAAAGTGCGAACAGTGGTTTTTCAACACTAACACAAGTGCGAAAAGTGGTTTTTCAACACTATCACAAGTGCGAAAAGTGGTTTTTCCACACTAATACAAGTGCAAAAGTGGTTTCCTGCAACAACACAAGTGCAAAAAGTGGTTTTTCAACACTAACACAAGTGCGAAAAGTGGTTTTTCAACACTATCACAAGTGCAAAAAGTGTTTTTTCCACACTAATATAAGTGCAAAAGTGGTTTCCTGCACCAACAAAAGTGCGAACAGTGGTTTTTCAACACTAACACAAGTGCGAAAAGTGGTTTTTCAACACTAACACAAGTGCGAAAAGTGGTTTTTCCACACTAATACAAGTGCAAAAGTGGTTTCCTGCAACAACACAAGTGCAAAAAGTGGTTTTTCAACACTAACACAAGTGCGAAAAGTGGTTTTTCAACACTAACACAAGTGCGAAAAGTGGTTTTTCCACACTAATACAAGTGCAAAAGTGGTTTCCTGCACCAACACAAGTGCAAAAAGTGGTTTTTCAACACTAACACAAGTGCGAAAAGTGTTTTTCAACACTAACACAAGTGCGAAAAGTGTTTTTTCCACACTAATACAAGTGCAAAAGTGGTTTCCTGCACCAACACAAGTGTGAAAAGTGGTTTTTCAACACTAACACAAGTGCGAAAAGTGGTTTTTCAACACTATCACAAGTGCAAAAAGTGTTTTTTCCACACTAATATAAGTGCAAAAGTGGTTTTCTGCACCAACAAAAGTGCGAACAGTGGTTTTTCAACACTAACACAAGTGCGAAAAGTGGTTTTTCAACACTAACACAAGTGCGAAAAGTGGTTTTTCCACACTAATACAAGTGCAAAAGTGGTTTCCTGCAACAACACAAGTGCAAAAAGTGGTTTTTCAACACTAACACAAGTGCGAAAAGTGGTTTTTCAACACTAACACAAGTGCGAAAAGTGGTTTTTCAACACTATCACAAGTGCAAAAAGTGTTTTTTCCACTAATACAAGTGCAAAAGTGGTTTCCTGCACCAACACAAGTGCGAAAAATGGTTTTTCAACACTAACACAAGTGCGAAAAGTGGTTTTTCAACACTAACACAAGTGCGAAAAGTGGTTTTTCAACACTAACACAAGTGCGAAAAGTGTTTTTTCCACACTAATACAAGTGCAAAAGTGGTTTTCTGCACCAACAAAAGTGCGAACAGTGGTTTTTCAACACTAACACAAGTGCGAAAAGTGGTTTTTCAACACTAACACAAGTGCGAAAAGTGGTTTTTCCACACTAATACAAGTGCAAAAGTGGTTTCCTGCAACAACACAAGAGCAAAAAGTGGTTTTTCAACACTAACACAAGTGCGAAAGTGGTTTTTCAACACTAACACAAGTGCGAAAAGTGGTTTTTCAACACTATCACAAGTGCAAAAAGTGTTTTTTCCACTAATACAAGTGCAAAAGTGGTTTCCTGCACCAACACAAGTGCGAAAAATGGTTTTTCAACACTAACACAAGTGCGAAAAGTGGTTTTTCAACACTAACGCAAGTGCGAAAAGTGGTTTTTCCACACTAATACAAGTGCAAAAGTGGTTTCCTGCACCAACAAAAGTGCGAAAAGTGGTTTTTCAACACTAACACAAGTGCGAAAAATGGTTTTTCAACACTATCACAAGTGCAAAAAGTGTTTTTTCCACACTAATACAAGTGCAAAAGTGGTTTCCTGCACCAACACAAGTGCGAAAAGTGGTTTTTCAACACTAACACAAGTGCGAAAAGTGGTGTTTCAACACTATCGCAAGTGCAAAAAGTGTTTTTTCCACACTAATACAAGTGCAAAAGTGGTTTCCTGCACCAACACAAGTGCGAAAAGTGGTTTTTCAACACTAACACAAGTGTGAAAAGTCGTTTTTCAACACTAACACGAGTGCGAAAAGTGGTTTTTCAACACTAACACAAGTGCGAAAAGTGGTTTTTCAACACTATCACAAGTGCAAAAAGTGTTTTTTCCACACTAATACAAGTGCAAAAGTGGTTTCCTGCACCAACAAAAGTGCAAAAAGTGGTTTTTCAACACTAACACAAGTGCAAAAAGTGGTTTTTCAACACTAACACAAGGGCGAAAAGTGGTTTTTCAACACTAACACAAGTGCGAAAAGTGGTTTTTCCACACTAATACAAGTGCAAAAGTGGTTTCCTGCACCAACAAAAGTGCGAAAAGTGGTTTTTCAACACTAACACAAGTGCGAAAAATGGTTTTTCAACACTATCACAAGTGCAAAAAGTGTTTTTTCCACACTAATACAAGTGCAAAAGTGGTTTCCTGCACCAACACAAGTGCGAAAAGTGGTTTTTCAACACTAACACAAGTGCGAAAAGTGGTTTTTCAACACTATCGCAAGTGCAAAAAGTGTTTTTTCCACACTAATACAAGTGCAAAAGTGGTTTCCTGCACCAACACAAGTGCGAAAAGTGGTTTTTCAACACTAACACAAGTGTGAAAAGTCGTTTTTCAACACTAACACAAGTGCGAAAAGTGGTTTTTCAACACTAACACAAGTGCGAAAAGTGGTTTTTCAACACTATCACAAGTGCAAAAAGTGTTTTTTCCACACTAATACAAGTGCAAAAGTGGTTTCCTGCACCAACAAAAGTGCGAAAAGTGGTTTTTCAACACTAACACAAGTGCAAAAAGTGGTTTTTCAACACTAACACAAGGGCGAAAAGTGGTTTTTCAACACTAACACAAGTGCGAAAAGTGGTTTTTCAACACTATCGCAAGTGCAAAAAGTGGTTTTTCCACACGAATACAAGTGCAAAAGTGGTTTCCTGCACCAACACAAGTGCGAAAAGTGGTTTTTCAACACTAACACAAGTGCGAAAAGTCGTTTTTCAACACTAACACAAGTGCGAAAAGTGGTTTTTCAACACTAACACAAGTGCGAAAAGTGTTTTTTCCACACTAATACAAGTGCAAAAGTGGTTTCCTGCACCAACACAAGTGCGAAAAGTGGTTTTTCAACACTAACACAAGTGCGAAAAGTGTTTTTTCAACACTAACACAAGTGCGAAAAGTGGTTTTTCAACACTATCACAAGTGCAAAAAGTGTTTTTTCCACACTAATACAATTGCAAAAGTGGTTTCCTGCACCAACACAAGTGCGAAAAGTGTTTTTTCCACACTAATACAAGTGCAAAAGTGGTTTCCTGCACCAACACAAGTGCGAAAAGTGGTTTTTCAACACTAACACAAGTGCGAAAAGTGGTTTTTCAACACTATCACAAGTGCAAAAATGTTTTTTCCACTCTAATACAAGTGCAAAAGTGGTTTCCTGCACCAACACAAGTGCGAAAAGGGGTTTTTCAACACTAACACAAGTGCGAAAAGTGGTTTTTCAACACTAACACAAGTGCGAAAAGTGGTTTTTCAACACTAACACAAGTGTGAAAAGTGTTTTTTCCACACTAATACAAGTGCAAAAGTGGTTTCCTGCACCAACAAAAGTGCGAAAAGTGGTTTTTCAACACTAACACAAGGGCAAAAAGTGGTTTTTCAACACTAACACAAGTGCAAAAAGTGGTTTTTCAACACTATCACAAGTGCAAAAAGTGTTTTTTCCACACTAATATAAGTGCAAAAGTGGTTTCCTGCACCAACAAAAGTGCGAACAGTGGTTTTTCAACACTAACACAAGTGCGAAAAGTGGTTTTTCAACACTAACACAAGTGCGAAAAGTGGTTTTTCCACACTAATACAAGTGCAAAAGTGGTTTCCTGCAACAACACAAGTGCAAAAAGTGGTTTTTCAACACTAACACAAGTGCGAAAAGTGGTTTTTCAACACTATCACAAGTGCAAAAAGTGTTTTTTCCACACTAATATAAGTGCAAAAGTGGTTTCCTGCACCAACAAAAGTGCGAACAGTGGTTTTTCAACACTAACACAAGTGCGAAAAGTGGTTTTTCAACACTAACACAAGTGCGAAAAGTGGTTTTTCCACACTAATACAAGTGCAAAAGTGGTTTCCTGCAACAACACAAGTGCAAAAAGTGGTTTTTCAACACTAACACAAGTGCGAAAAGTGGTTTTTCAACACTAACACAAGTGCGAAAAGTGGTTTTTCAACACTATCACAAGTACAAAAAGTGTTTTTTCCACACTAATACATGTGCAAAAGTGGTTTCTTGCACCAACACAAGTGCGAAAAGTGGTTTTTCAACACTAACACAAGTGCGAAAAGTGGTTTTTCAACACTAACACAAGTGCGAAAAGTGGTTTTTCCACACTAATACAAGTGCAAAAGTGGTTTCCTGCACGAACACAAGTGCAAAAAGTGGTTTTTCAACACTAACACAAGTGCGAAAAGTGTTTTTCAACACTAACACAAGTGCGAAAAGTGTTTTTTCCACACTAATACAAGTGCAAAAGTGGTTTCCTGCACCAACACAAGTGTGAAAAGTGGTTTTTCAACACTAACACAAGTGCGAAAAGTGGTTTTTCAACACTATCACAAGTGCAAAAAGTGTTTTTTCCACACTAATATAAGTGCAAAAGTGGTTTTCTGCACCAACAAAAGTGCGAACAGTGGTTTTTCAACACTAACACAAGTGCGAAAAGTGGTTTTTCAACACTAACACAAGTGCGAAAAGTGGTTTTTCCACACTAATACAAGTGCAAAAGTGGTTTCCTGCAACAACACAAGTGCAAAAAGTGGTTTTTCAACACTAACACAAGTGCGAAAAGTGGTTTTTCAACACTAACACAAGTGCGAAAAGTGGTTTTTCAACACTATCACAAGTGCAAAAAGTGTTTTTTCCACTAATACAAGTGCAAAAGTGGTTTCCTGCACCAACACAAGTGCGAAAAATGGTTTTTCAACACTAACACAAGTGCGAAAAGTGGTTTTTCAACACTAACACAAGTGCGAAAAGTGGTTTTTCAACACTAACACAAGTGCGAAAAGTGGTTTTTCCACACTAATACAAGTGCAAAAGTGGTTTCCTGCACCAACACAAGTGCAAAAAGTGGTTTTTCAACACTAACACAAGTGCGAAAAGTGGTTTTTCAACACTAACACAAGTGCGAAAAGTGTTTTTTCCACACTAATACAAGTGCAAAAGTGGTTTCCTGCACCAACACAAGTGTGAAAAGTGGTTTTTCAACACTAACACAAGTGCGAAAAGTGGTTTTTCAACACTATCACAAGTGCAAAAAGTGTTTTTTCCACACTAATATAAGTGCAAAAGTGGTTTTCTGCACCAACAAAAGTGCGAACAGTGGTTTTTCAACACTAACACAAGTGCGAAAAGTGGTTTTTCAACACTAACACAAGTGCGAAAAGTGGTTTTTCCACACTAATACATGTGCAAAAGTGGTTTCCTGCAACAACACAAGTGCAAAAAGTGGTTTTTCAACACTAACACAAGTGCGAAAAGTGGTTTTTCAACACTAACACAAGTGCGAAAAGTGGTTTTTCAACACTATCACAAGTGCAAAAAGTGTTTTTTCCACTAATACAAGTGCAAAAGTGGTTTCCTGCACCAACACAAGTGCGAAAAATGGTTTTTCAACACTAACACAAGTGCGAAAAGTGGTTTTTCAACACTAACGCAAGTGCGAAAAGTGGTTTTTCCACACTAATACAAGTGCAAAAGTGGTTTCCTGCACCAACAAAAGTGCGAAAAATGGTTTTTCAACACTAACACAAGTGCGAAAAATGGTTTTTCAACACTATCACAAGTGCAAAAAGTGTTTTTTCCACACTAATACAAGTGCAAAAGTGGTTTCCTGCACCAACACAAGTGCGAAAAGTGGTTTTTCAACACTAACACAAGTGCGAAAAGTGGTGTTTCAACACTATCGCAAGTGCAAAAAGTGTTTTTTCCACACTAATACAAGTGCAAAAGTGGTTTCCTGCACCAACACAAGTGCGAAAAGTGGTTTTTCAACACTAACACAAGTGTGAAAAGTCGTTTTTCAACACTAACACAAGTGCGAAAAGTGGTTTTTCAACACTAACACAAGTGCGAAAAGTGGTTTTTCAACACTATCACAAGTGCAAAAAGTGTTTTTTCCACACTAATACAAGTGCAAAAGTGGTTTCCTGCACCAACAAAAGTGCAAAAAGTGGTTTTTCAACACTAAAACAAGTGCAAAAAGTGGTTTTTCAACACTAACACACGGGCGAAAAGTGGTTTTTCAACACTAACATAAGTGCGAAAAGTGGTTTTTCCACACTAATACAAGTGCAAAAGTGGTTTCCTGCACCAACAAAAGTGCGAAAAGTGGTTTTTCAACACTAACACAAGTGCGAAAAATGGTTTTTCAACACTATCACAAGTGCAAAAAGTGTTTTTTCCACACTAATACAAGTGCAAAAGTGGTTTCCTGCACCAACACAAGTGCGAAAAGTGGTTTTTCAACACTAACACAAGTGCGAAAAGTGGTTTTTCAACACTATCGCAAGTGCAAAAAGTGTTTTTTCCACACTAATACAAGTGCAAAAGTGGTTTCCTGCACCAACAAAAGTGCGAAAAGTGGTTTTTCAACACTAACACAAGTGCAAAAAGTGGTTTTTCAACACTAACACAAGGGCGAAAAGTGGTTTTTCAACACTAACACAAGTGCGAAAAGTGGTTTTTCAACACTATCGCAAGTGCAAAAAGTGGTTTTTCCACACGAATACAAGTGCAAAAGTGGTTTCCTGCACCAACACAAGTGCGAAAAGTGGTTTTTCAACACTAACACAAGTGCGAAAAGTCGTTTTTCAACACTAACACAAGTGCGAAAAGTGGTTTTTCAACACTAACACAAGTGCGAAAAGTGTTTTTTCCACACTAATACAAGTGCAAAAGTGGTTTCCTGCACCAACACAAGTGCGAAAAGTGGTTTTTCAACACTAACACAAGTGCGAAAAGTGTTTTTTCAACACTAACACAAGTGCGAAAAGTGGTTTTTCAACACTATCACAAGTGCAAAAAGTGTTTTTTCCACACTAATACAATTGCAAAAGTGGTTTCCTGCACCAACACAAGTGCGAAAAGTGTTTTTTCCACACTAATACAAGTGCAAAAGTGGTTTCCTGCACCAACACAAGTGCGAAAAGTGGTTTTTCAACACTAACACAAGTGCGAAAAGTGGTTTTTCAACACTATCACAAGTGCAAAAATGTTTTTTCCACTCTAATACAAGTGCAAAAGTGGTTTCCTGCACCAACACAAGTGCGAAAAGGGGTTTTTCAACACTAACACAAGTGCGAAAAGTGGTTTTTCAACACTAACACAAGTGCGAAAAGTGGTTTTTCAACACTAACACAAGTGCGAAAAGTGTTTTTTCCACACTAATACAAGTGCAAAAGTGGTTTCCTGCACCAACACAAGTGCGAAAAGTGGTTTTTCAACACTAACACAAGTGCGAAAAGTGGTTTTTCAACACTATCACAAGTGCAAAAAGTGTTTTTTCCACACTAATACAAGTGCAAAAGTGGTTTCCTGCACCAACACAAGTGCGAAAAGTGGTTTTTCAACACTAACACAAGTGCGAAAAGTGGTTTTTCAACACTAACACAAGTGCGAAAAGTAGTTTTTCAACACTATCACAAGTGCAAAAAGTGTTTTTTCCACACTAATACATGTGCAAAAGTAGTTTCTTACACCAACACAAGTGCGAAAAGTGGTTTTTCAACACTAACACAAGTGCGAAAAGTGGTTTTTCCACACTAATACAAGTGCAAAAGTGGTTTCCTGCACCAACACAAGTGCGAAAAGTGGTTTTTCAACACTAACACAAGTGCGAAAAGTGGTTTTTCAACACTAACACAAGTGCGAAAAGTGTTTTTTCCACACTAATACAAGTGCAAAAGTGGTTTCCTGCACCAACAAAAGTGCGAAAAGTGGTTTTTCAACACTAACACAAGGGCAAAAAGTGGTTTTTCAACACTAACACAAGTGCAAAAAGTGGTTTTTCAACACTATCACAAGTGCAAAAAGTGTTTTTTCCACACTAATATAAGTGCAAAAGTGGTTTCCTGCACCAACAAAAGTGCGAACAGTGGTTTTTCAACACTAACACAAGTGCGAAAAGTGGTTTTTCAACACTAACACAAGTGCGAAAAGTGGTTTTTCCACACTAATACAAGTGCAAAAGTGGTTTCCTGCAACAACACAAGTGCAAAAAGTGGTTTTTCAACACTAACACAAGTGCGAAAAGTGGTTTTTCAACACTATCACAAGTGCAAAAAGTGTTTTTTCCACACTAATATAAGTGCAAAAGTGGTTTCCTGCACCAACAAAAGTGCGAACAGTGGTTTTTCAACACTAACACAAGTGCGAAAAGTGGTTTTTCAACACTAACACAAGTGCGAAAAGTGGTTTTTCCACACTAATACAAGTGCAAAAGTGGTTTCCTGCAACAACACAAGTGCAAAAAGTGGTTTTTCAACACTAACACAAGTGCGAAAAGTGGTTTTTCAACACTAACACAAGTGCGAAAAGTGGTTTTTCAACACTATCACAAGTACAAAAAGTGTTTTTTCCACACTAATACATGTGCAAAAGTGGTTTCTTGCACCAACACAAGTGCGAAAAGTGGTTTTTCAACACTAACACAAGTGCGAAAAGTGGTTTTTCAACACTAACACAAATGCAAAAAGTGGTTTTTCCACACTAATACAAGTGCAAAAGTGGTTTCCTGCACGAACACAAGTGCAAAAAGTGGTTTTTCAACACTAACACAAGTGCGAAAAGTGTTTTTCAACACTAACACAAGTGCGAAAAGTGTTTTTTCCACACTAATACAAGTGCAAAAGTGGTTTCCTGCACCAACACAAGTGTGAAAAGTGGTTTTTCAACACTAACACAAGTGCGAAAAGTGGTTTTTCAACACTATCACAAGTGCAAAAAGTGTTTTTTCCACACTAATATAAGTGCAAAAGTGGTTTTCTGCACCAACAAAAGTGCGAACAGTGGTTTTTCAACACTAACACAAGTGCGAAAAGTGGTTTTTCAACACTAACACAAGTGCGAAAAGTGGTTTTTCCACACTAATACAAGTGCAAAAGTGGTTTCCTGCAACAACACAAGTGCAAAAAGTGGTTTTTCAACACTAACACAAGTGCGAAAAGTGGTTTTTCAACACTAACACAAGTGCGAAAAGTGGTTTTTCAACACTATCACAAGTGCAAAAAGTGTTTTTTCCACTAATACAACTGCAAAAGTGGTTTCCTGCACCAACACAAGTGTGAAAAGTGGTTTTTCAACACTAACACAAGTGCGAAAAGTGGTTTTTCAACACTATCACAAGTGCAAAAAGTGTTTTTTCCACACTAATATAAGTGCAAAAGTGGTTTTCTGCACCAACAAAAGTGCGAACAGTGGTTTTTCAACACTAACACAAGTGCGAAAAGTGGTTTTTCAACACTAACACAAGTGCGAAAAGTGGTTTTTCCACACTAATACATGTGCAAAAGTGGTTTCCTGCAACAACACAAGTGCAAAAAGTGGTTTTTCAACACTAACACAAGTGCGAAAAGTGGTTTTTCAACACTAACACAAGTGCGAAAAGTGGTTTTTCAACACTATCACAAGTGCAAAAAGTGTTTTTTCCACACTAATACAAGTGCAAAAGTGGTTTCCTGCACCAACACAAGTGCGAAAAATGGTTTTTCAACACTAACACAAGTGCGAAAAGTGGTTTTTCAACACTAACGCAAGTGCGAAAAGTGGTTTTTCCACACTAATACAAGTGCAAAAGTGGTTTCCTGCACCAACAAAAGTGCGAAAAGTGGTTTTTCAACACTAACACAAGTGCGAAAAGTGGTTTTTCAACACTAACACAAGTGCGAAAAGTGGTTTTTCAACACTATCGCAAGTGCAAAAAGTGTTTTTTCCACACTAATACAAGTGCAAAAGTGGTTTCCTGCACCAACAAAAGTGCGAAAAGTGGTTTTTCAACACTAACACAAGTGCAAAAAGTGGTTTTTCAACACTAACACAAGGGCGAAAAGTGGTTTTTCAACACTAACACAAGTGCGAAAAGTGGTTTTTCAACACTATCGCAAGTGCAAAAAGTGGTTTTTCCACACGAATACAAGTGCAAAAGTGGTTTCCTGCACCAACACAAGTGCGAAAAGTGGTTTTTCAACACTAACACAAGTGCGAAAAGTCATTTTTCAACACTAACACAAGTGCGAAAAGTGGTTTTTCAACACTAACACAAGTGCGAAAAGTGTTTTTTCCACACTAATACAAGTGCAAAAGTGGTTTCCTGCACCAACACAAGTGCGAAAAGTGGTTTTTCAACACTAACACAAGTGCGAAAAGTGTTTTTTCAACACTAACACAAGTGCGAAAAGTGGTTTTTCAACACTATCACAAGTGCAAAAAGTGTTTTTTCCACACTAATACAATTGCAAAAGTGGTTTCCTGCACCAACACAAGTGCGAAAAGTGTTTTTTCCACACTAATACAAGTGCAAAAGTGGTTTCCTGCACCAACACAAGTGCGAAAAGTGGTTTTTCAACACTAACACAAGTGCGAAAAGTGGTTTTTCAACACTATCACAAGTGCAAAAATGTTTTTTCCACTCTAATACAAGTGCAAAAGTGGTTTCCTGCACCAACACAAGTGCGAAAAGGGGTTTTTCAACACTAACACAAGTGCGAAAAGTGGTTTTTCAACACTAACACAAGTGCGAAAAGTGGTTTTTCAACACTAACACAAGTGCGAAAAGTGTTTTTTCCACACTAATACAAGTGCAAAAGTGGTTTCCTGCACCAACACAAGTGCGAAAAGTGGTTTTTCAACACTAACACAAGTGCGAAAAGTGGTTTTTCAACACTATCACAAGTGCAAAAAGTGTTTTTTCCACACTAATACAAGTGCAAAAGTGGTTTCCTGCACCAACACAAGTGCGAAAAGTGGTTTTTCAACACTAACACAAGTGCGAAAAGTGGTTTTTCAACACTAACACAAGTGCGAAAAGTAGTTTTTCAACACTATCACAAGTGCAAAAAGTGTTTTTTCCACACTAATACATGTGCAAAAGTAGTTTCTTACACCAACACAAGTGCGAAAAGTGGTTTTTCAACACTAACACAAGTGCAAAAAGTGGTTTTTCCACACTAATACAAGTGCAAAAGTGGTTTCCTGCACCAACACAAGTGCGAAAAGTGGTTTTTCAACACTAACACAAGTGCGAAAAGTGGTTTTTCAACACTAACACAAGTGCGAAAAGTGTTTTTTCCACACTAATACAAGTGCAAAAGTGGTTTCCTGCACAAACACAAGTGCGAAAAGTGGTTTTTCAACACTAACACAAGTGTGAAAAGTGGTTTTTCCGCACTAATACAAGTGCAAAAGTGGTTTCCTGCACCAACACAAGTGCAAAAAGTGGTTTTTCAACACTAACACAAGTGCGAAAAGTGGTTTTTCAACACTAACACAAGTGCGAAAAGTGTTTTTTCCACACTAATACAAGTGCAAAAGTGGTTTTCTGCACCAACACAAGTGCGAAAAGTGGTTTTTCAACACTAACACAAGTGCGAAAAGTGGTTTTTCAACACCATCACAAGTGCAAAAAGTGTTTTTTCCACACTAATATAAGTGCAAAAGTGGTTTCCTGCACCAACAAAAGTGCGAACTGTGGTTTTTCAACACTAACACAAGTGCGAAAAGTGCTTTTTTCAACACTAACACAAGTGCGAAAAGTGGTTTTTCCACACTAATACAAGTGCAAAAGTGGTTTCCTGCAACAACACAAGTGCAAAAAGTGGTTTTTCAACACTAACACAAGTGCGAAAAGTGGTTTTACAACACTATCACAAGTGCAAAAAGTGTTTTTTCCACACTAATACATGTGCAAAAGTGGTTTCTTGCACCAACACAAGTGCGAAAAGTGGTTTTTCAACACTAACACAAGTGCGAAAAGTGGTTTTTCAACACTAACACAAGTGCGAAAAGTGGTTTTTCCACACTAATACAAGTGCAAAAGTGGTGTCCTGCACCAACACAAGTGCAAAAAGTGGTTTTTCAACACTAACACAAGTGCGAAAAGTGGTTTTTCAACACTAACACAAGTGCGAAAAGTGTTTTTTCCACACTAATACAAGTGCAAAAGTGGTTTCCTGCACCAACACAAGTGCGAAAAGTGGTTTTTCAACACTAACACAAGTGCGAAAAGTGGTTTTTCAACACTAACACAAGTGCGAAAAGTGGTTTTTCAACACTAACACAAGTGCGAAAAGTGTTTTTTCCACACTAATACAAGTGCAAAAGTGGTTTCCTGCACCAACACAAGTGCGAAAAGTGGTTTTTCAACACTAACACAAGTGCGAAAAGTGGTTTTTCAACACTATCACAAGTGCAAAAAGTGTTTTTTCCACACTAATACAAGTGCAAAAGTGGTTTCCTGCACCAACACAAGTGCGAAAAGTGGTTTTTCAACACTAACACAAGTGCGAAAAGTGGTTTTTCAACACTAACACAAGTGTGAAAAGTGGTTTTTCAACACTATCACAAGTGCAAAAAGTGTTTTTTCCACACTAATACATGTGCAAAAGTGGTTTCTTACACCAACACAAGTGCGAAAAGTGGTTTTTCAACACTAACACAAGTGCGAAAAGTGGTTTTTCAACACTAACACAAGTGCGAAAAGTGGTTTTTCCACACTAATACAAGTGCAAAAGTGGTTTCCTGCACCAACACAAGTGCGAAAAGTGGTTTTTCAACACTAACACAAGTGCGAAAAGTGGTTTTTCAACACTAACACAAGTGCGAAAAGTGTTTTTTCCACACTAATACAAGTGCAAAAGTGGTTTCCTGCACCAACAAAAGTGCGAAAAGTGGTTTTTCAACACTAACACAAGTGCGAAAAGTGGTTTTTCAACACTAACACAAGTGCGAAAAGTGTTTTTTCCACACTAATACAAGTGCAAAAGTGGTTTCCTGCACCAACACAAGTGCGAAAAGTGGTTTTTCAACACTAACACAAGTGCGAAAAGTGGTTTTTCAACACTATCACAAGTGCAAAAAGTGTTTTTTCCACACTAATACAAGTGCAAAAGTGGTTTCCTGCACCAACACAAGTGCGAAAAGTGGTTTTTCAACACTAACACAAGTGCGAAAAGTGGTTTTTCAACACTAACACAAGTGCGAAAAGTGGTTTTTCAACACTATCACAAGTGCAAAAAGTGTTTTTTCCACACTAATACATGTGCAAAAGTGGTTTCTTACACCAACACAAGTGCGAAAAGTGGTTTTTCAACACTAACATAAGTGCGAAAAGTGGTTTTTCAACACTAACACAAGTGCGAAAAGTGGTTTTTCCACACTAATACAAGTGCAAAAGTGGTTTCCTGCACCAACACAAGTGCGAAAAGTGGTTTTTCAACACTAACACAAGTGCGAAAAGTGGTTTTTCAACACTAACACAAGTGCGAAAAGTGTTTTTTCCACACTAATACAAGTGCAAAAGTGGTTTCCTGCACCAACACAAGTGCGAAAAGTGGTTTTTCAACACTAACACAAGTGCGAAAAGTGGTTTTTCAACACTAACACAAGTGCGAAAAGTGTTTTTTCCACACTAATACAAGTGCAAAAGTGGTTTCCTGCACCAACACAAGTGCGAAAAGTGGTTTTTCAACACTAACACAAGTGCGAAAAGTGGTTTTTCCACACTAATACAAGTGCAAAAGTGGTTTCCTGCACCAACACAAGTGCAAAAAGTGGTTTTTCAACACTAACACAAGTGCGAAAAGTGGTTTTTCAACACTAACACAAGTGCGAAAAGTGTTTTTTCCACACTAATACAAGTGCAAAAGTGGTTTCCTGCACCAACACAAGTGCGAAAAGTGGTTTTTCAACACTAACACAAGTGCGAAAAGTGGTTTTTCAACACTAACACAAGTGCGAAAAGTGGTTTTTCAACACTAACACAAGTGCGAAAAGTGTTTTTTCCACACTAATACAAGTGCAAAAGTGGTTTCCTGCACCATCACAAGTGCGAAAAGTGGTTTTTCAACACTAACACAAGTGCGAAAAGTGGTTTTTCAACACTATCACAAGTGCAAAAAGTGTTTTTTCCACACTAATACAAGTGCAAAAGTGGTTTCCTGCACCAACACAAGTGCGAAAAGTGGTTTTTCAACACTAACACAAGTGCGAAAAGTGGTTTTTCAACACTAACACAAGTGCGAAAAGTAGTTTTTCAACACTATCACAAGTGCAAAAAGTGTTTTTTCCACACTAATACATGTGCAAAAGTGGTTTCTTACACCAACACAAGTGCGAAAAGTGGTTTTTCAACACTAACACAAGTGCGAAAAGTGGTTTTTCCACACTAATACAAGTGCAAAAGTGGTTTCCTGCACCAACACAAGTGCGAAAAGTGGTTTTTCAACACTAACACAAGTGCGAAAAGTGGTTTTTCAACACTAACACAAGTGCGAAAAGTGTTTTTTCCACACTAATACAAGTGCAAAAGTGGTTTCCTGCACAAACACAAGTGCGAAAAGTGGTTTTTCAACACTAACACAAGTGCGAAAAGTGGTTTTTCCACACTAATACAAGTGCAAAAGTGGTTTCCTGCACCAACACAAGTGCAAAAAGTGGTTTTTCAACACTAACACAAGTGCGAAAAGTGGTTTTTCAACACTAACACAAGTGCGAAAAGTGTTTTTTCCACACTAATACAAGTGCAAAAGTGGTTTTCTGCACCAACACAAGTGCGAAAAGTGGTTTTTCAACACTAACACAAGTGCGAAAAGTGGTTTTTCAACACTATCACAAGTGCAAAAAGTGTTTTTTCCACACTAATATAAGTGCAAAAGTGGTTTCCTGCACCAACAAAAGTGCGAACAGTGGTTTTTCAACACTAACACAAGTGCGAAAAGTGCTTTTTTCAACACTAACACAAGTGCGAAAAGTGGTTTTTCCACACTAATACATGTGCAAAAGTGGTTTCTTACACCAACACAAGTGCGAAAAGTGGTTTTTCAACACTAACACAAGTGCGAAAAGTGGTTTTTCAACACTAACACAAGTGCGAAAAGTGGTTTTTCCACACTAATACAAGTGCAAAAGTGGTTTCCTGCACCAACACAAGTGCGAAAAGTGGTTTTTCAACACTAACACAACCAACACTAACACAAGTGCGAAAAGTGTTTTTTCCACACTAATACAAGTGCAAAAGTGGTTTCCTGCACCAACACAAGTGCGAAAAGTGGTTTTTCAACACTACCACAAGTGCGAAAAGTGGTTTTTCAACACTAACACAAGTGCAAAAAGTGTTTTTTCCACACTAATACAAGTGCAAAAGTGGTTTCCTGCACCAACACAAGTGCGAAAAGTGGTTTTTCAACACTAACACAAGTGCGAAAAGTGGTTTTTCCACACTAATACAAGTGCAAAAGTGGTTTCCTGCACCAACACAAGTGCAAAAAGTGGTTTTTCAACACTAACACAAGTGCGAAAAGTGGTTTTTCAACACTAACACAAGTGCGAAAAGTGTTTTTTCCACACTAATACAAGTGCAAAAGTGGTTTCCTGCACCAACACAAGTGCGAAAAGTGGTTTTTCAACACTAACACAAGTGCGAAAAGTGGTTTTTCAACACTAACACAAGTGTGAAAAGTGGTTTTTCAACACTAACACAAGTGCGAAAAGTGTTTTTTCCACACTAATACAAGTGCAAAAGTGGTTTCCTGCACCAACACAAGTGCGAAAAGTGGTTTTTCAACACTAACACAAGTGCGAAAAGTGGTTTTTCAACACTATCACAAGTGCAAAAAGTGTTTTTTCCACACTAATACAAGTGCAAAAGTGGTTTCCTGCACCAACACAAGTGCGAAAAGTGGTTTTTCAACACTAACACAAGTGCGAAAAGTGGTTTTTCAACACTAACACAAGTGTGAAAAGTGGTTTTTCAACACTATCACAAGTGCAAAAAGTGTTTTTTCCACACTAATACATGTGCAAAAGTGGTTTCTTACACCAACACAAGTGCGAAAAGTGGTTTTTCAACACTAACACAAGTGCGAAAAGTGGTTTTTCAACACTAACACAAGTGCGAAAAGTGGTTTTTCCACACTAATACAAGTGCAAAAGTGGTTTCCTGCACCAACACAAGTGCGAAAAGTGGTTTTTCAACACTAACACAAGTGCGAAAAGTGGTTTTTCAACACTAACACAAGTGCGAAAAGTGTTTTTTCCACACTAATACAAGTGCAAAAGTGGTTTCCTGCACTAACAAAAGTGCGAAAAGTGGTTTTTCAACACTAACACAAGTGCGAAAAGTGGTTTTTCAACACTAACACAAGTGCGAAAAGTGTTTTTTCCACACTAATACAAGTGCAAAAGTGGTTTCCTGCACCAACACAAGTGCGAAAAGTGGTTTTTCAACACTAACACAAGTGCGAAAAGTGGTTTTTCAACACTATCACAAGTGCAAAAAGTGTTTTTTCCACACTAATACAAGTGCAAAAGTGGTTTCCTGCACCAACACAAGTGCGAAAAGTGGTTTTTCAACACTAACACAAGTGCGAAAAGTGGTTTTTCAACACTAACACAAGTGCGAAAAGTGGTTTTTCAACACTATCACAAGTGCAAAAAGTGTTTTTTCCACACTAATACATGTGCAAAAGTGGTTTCTTACACCAACACAAGTGCGAAAAGTGGTTTTTCAACACTAACATAAGTGCGAAAAGTGGTTTTTCAACACTAACACAAGTGCGAAAAGTGGTTTTTCCACACTAATACAAGTGCAAAAGTGGTTTCCTGCACCAACACAAGTGCGAAAGTGGTTTTTCAACACTAACACAAGTGCGAAAAGTGGTTTTTCAACACTAACACAAGTGCGAAAAGTGTTTTTTCCACACTAATACAAGTGCAAAAGTGGTTTCCTGCACCAACACAAGTGCGAAAAGTGGTTTTTCAACACTAACACAAGTGCGAAAAGTGGTTTTTCAACACTAACACAAGTGCGAAAAGTGTTTTTTCCACACTAATACAAGTGCAAAAGTGGTTTCCTGCACCAACACAAGTGCGAAAAGTGGTTTTTCAACACTAACACAAGTGCGAAAAGTGGTTTTTCCACACTAATACAAGTGCAAAAGTGGTTTCCTGCACCAACACAAGTGCAAAAAGTGGTTTTTCAACACTAACACAAGTGCGAAAAGTGGTTTTTCAACACTAACACAAGTGCGAAAAGTGTTTTTTCCACACTAATACAAGTGCAAAAGTGGTTTCCTGCACCAACACAAGTGCGAAAAGTGGTTTTTCAACACTAACACAAGTGCGAAAAGTGGTTTTTCAACACTAACACAAGTGCGAAAAGTGGTTTTTCAACACTAACACAAGTGCGAAAAGTGTTTTTTCCACACTAATACAAGTGCAAAAGTGGTTTCCTGCACCAACACAAGTGCGAAAAGTGGTTTTTCAACACTAACACAAGTGCGAAAAGTGGTTTTTCAACACTAACACAAGTGCGAAAAGTGTTTTTTCCACACTAATACAAGTGCAAAAGTGGTTTCCTGCACCAACAAAAGTGCGAAAAGTGGTTTTTCAACACTAACACAAGTGCGAAAAGTGGTTTTTCAACACTAACACAAGTGCGAAAAGTGTTTTTTCCACACTAATACAAGTGCAAAAGTGGTTTCCTGCACCAACACAAGTGCGAAAAGTGGTTTTTCAACACTAACACAAGTGCGAAAAGTGGTTTTTCAACACTATCACAAGTGCAAAAAGTGTTTTTTCCACACTAATACAAGTGCAAAAGTGGTTTCCTGCACCAACACAAGTGCAAAAAGTGGTTTTTCAACACTAACACAAGTGCGAAAAGTGGTTTTTCAACACTAACACAAGTGCGAAAAGTGGTTTTTCAACACTATCACAAGTGCAAAAAGTGTTTTTCCACACTAATACATGTGCAAAAGTGGTTTCTTACACCAACACAAGTGCGAAAAGTGGTTTTTCAACACTAACATAAGTGCGAAAAGTGGTTTTTCAACAATAACACAAGTGCGAAAAGTGGTTTTTCCACACTAATACAAGTGCAAAAGTGGTTTCCTGCACCAACACAAGTGCGAAAAGTGGTTTTTCAACACTAACACAAGTGCGAAAAGTGGTTTTTCAACACTAACACAAGTGCGAAAAGTGTTTTTTCCACACGAATACAAGTGCAAAAGTGGTTTCCTGCACCAACACAAGTGCGAAAAGTGGTTTTTCAACACTAACACAAGTGCGAAAAGTGGTTTTTCAACACTAACACAAGTGCGAAAAGTGTTTTTTCCACACTAATACAAGTGCAAAAGTGGTTTCCTGCACCAACACAAGTGCGAAAAGTGGTTTTTCAACACTAACACAAGTGCGAAAAGTGGTTTTTCCACACTAATACAAGTGCAAAAGTGGTTTCCTGCACCAACACAAGTGCAAAATGTGGTTTTTCAACACTAACACAAGTGCGAAAAGTGGTTTTTCAACACTAACACAAGTGCGAAAAGTGTTTTTTCCACACTAATACAAGTGCAAAAGTGGTTTCCTGCACCAACACAAGTGCGAAAAGTGGTTTTTCAACACTAACACAAGTGCGAAAAGTGGTTTTTCAACACTAACACAAGTGCGAAAAGTGGTTTTTCAACACTAACACAAGTGCGAAAAGTGTTTTTTCCACACTAATACAAGTGCAAAAGTGGTTTCCTGCACCAACACAAGTGCGAAAAGTGGTTTTTCAACACTAACACAAGTGCGAAAAGTGGTTTTTCAACACTATCACAAGTGCAAAAAGTGTTTTTTCCACACTAATACAAGTGCAAAAGTGGTTTCCTGCACCAACAAAAGTGCGAAAAGTGGTTTTTCAACACCAACACAAGTGCGAAAAGTGGTTTTTCAACACTAACACAAGTGCGAAAAGTGTTTTTTCCACACTAATACAAGTGCAAAAGTGGTTTCCTGCACCAACACAAGTGCGAAAAGTGGTTTTTCAACACTAACACAAGTGCGAAAAGTGGTTTTTCAACACTATCACAAGTGCAAAAAGTGTTTTTTCCACACTAATACAAGTGCAAAAGTGGTTTCCTGCACCAACACAAGTGCGAAAAGTGGTTTTTCAACACTAACACAAGTGCGAAAAGTGGTTTTTCAACACTAACACAAGTGCGAAAAGTGGTTTTTCAACACTATCACAAGTGCAAAAAGTGTTTTTTCCACACTAATACATGTGCAAAAGTGGTTTCTTACACCAACACAAGTGCGAAAAGTGGTTTTTCAACACTAACATAAGTGCGAAAAGTGGTTTTTCAACACTAACACAAGTGCGAAAAGTGGTTTTTCCACACTAATACAAGTGCAAAAGTGGTTTCCTGCACCAACACAAGTGCGAAAAGTGGTTTTTCAACACTAACACAAGTGCGAAAAGTGGTTTTTCAACACTAACACAAGTGCGAAAAGTGTTTTTTCCACACTAATACAAGTGCAAAAGTGGTTTCCTGCACCAACACAAGTGCGAAAAGTGGTTTTTCAACACTAACACAAGTGCGAAAAGTGGTTTTTCAACACTAACACAAGTGCGAAAAGTGTTTTTTCCACACTAATACAAGTGCAAAAGTGGTTTCCTGCACCAACACAAGTGCGAAAAGTGGTTTTTCAACACTAATACAAGTGCAAAAGTGGTTTCCTGCACCAACACAAGTGCAAAAAGTGGTTTTTCAACACTAGCACTAGTGCGAAAAGTGGTTTTTCAACACTAACACAAGTGCGAAAAGTGTTTTTTCCACACTAATACAAGTGCAAAAGTGGTTTCCTGCACCAACACAAGTGCGAAAAGTGGTTTTTCAACACTAACACAAGTGCGAAAAGTGGTTTTTCAACACTAACACAAGTGCGAAAAGTGGTTTTTCAACACTAACACAAGTGCGAAAAGTGTTTTTACCACACTAATACAAGTGCAAAAGTGGTTTCCTGCACCAACACAAGTGCGAAAAGTGGTTTTTCAACACTAACACAAGTGCGAAAAGTGGTTTTTCAACACTATCACAAGTGCAAAAAGTGTTTTTTCCACACTAATACAAGTGCAAAAGTGGTTTCCTGCACCAACACAAGTGCAAAAAGTGGTTTTTCAACACTAACACAAGTGCGAAAAGTGGTTTTTCAACACTAACACAAGTGCGAAAAGTAGTTTTTCAACACTATCACAAGTGCAAAAAGTGTTTTTTCCACACTAATACATGTGCAAAAGTGGTTTCTTACACCAACACAAGTGCGAAAAGTGGTTTTTCAACACTAACACAAGTGCGAAAAGTGGTTTTTCCACACTAATACAAGTGCAAAAGTGGTTTCCTGCACCAACACAAGTGCGAAAAGTGGTTTTTCAACACTAACACAAGTGCGAAAAGTGGTTTTTCAACACTAACACAAGTGCGAAAAGTGTTTTTTCCACACTAATACAAGTGCAAAAGTGGTTTCCTGCACAAACACAAGTGCGAAAAGTGGTTTTTCAACACTAACACAAGTGCGAAAAGTGGTTTTCCACACTAATACAAGTGCAAAAGTGGTTTCCTGCACCAACACAAGTGCAAAAAGTGGTTTTTCAACACTAACACAAGTGCGAAAAGTGGTTTTTCAACACTAACACAAGTGCGAAAAGTGTTTTTTCCACACTAATACAAGTGCAAAAGTGGTTTTCTGCACCAACACAAGTGCGAAAAGTGGTTTTTCAACACTAAAACAAGTGCGAAAAGTGGTTTTTCAACACTATCACAAGTGCAAAAAGTGTTTTTTCCACACTAATATAAGTGCAAAAGTGGTTTCCTGCACCAACAAAAGTGCGAACAGTGGTTTTTCAACACTAACACAAGTGCGAAAAGTGCTTTTTTCAACACTAACACAAGTGCGAAAAGTGGTTTTTCCACACTAATACAAGTGCAAAAGTGGTTTCCTGCAACAACACAAGTGCAAAAAGTGGTTTTTCAACACTAACACAAGTGCGAAAAGTGGTTTTACAACACTATCACAAGTGCAAAAAGTGTTTTTCCACACTAATACATGTGCAAAAGTGGTTTCTTGCACCAACACAAGTGCGAAAAGTGGTTTTTCAACACTAACACAAGTGCGAAAAGTGGTTTTTCAACACTAACACAAGTGCGAAAAGTGGTTTTTCAACACTAACACAAGTGCGAAAAGTGGTTTTACAACACTATCACAAGTGCAAAAAGTGGTTTTTCAACACTGACACAAGTGCGAAAAGTGGTTTTTCAACACTAACACAAGTGCGAAAAGTGTTTTTTCCACACTAATACAAGTGCAAAAGTGGTTTTCTGCACCAACACAAGTGCGAAAAGTGGTTTTTCAACACTAACACAAGTGCGAAAAGTGGTTTTTCAACACTATCACAAGAGCAAAAAGTGTTTTTTCCACACTAATATCAGTGCAAAAGTGGTTTCCTGCACCAACAAAAGTGCGAACAGTGGTTTTTCAACACTAACACAAGTGCGAAAAGTGGTTTTTCAACACTAACACAAGTGCGAAAAGTGTTTTTTCCACACTAATACAAGTGCAAAAGTGGTTTCCTGCACAAACACAAGTGCGAAAAGTGGTTTTTCAACACTAACACAAGTGCGAAAAGTGGTTTTTCCACACTAATACAAGTGCAAAAGTGGTTTCCTGCACCAACACAAGTGCAAAAAGTGGTTTTTCAACACTAACACAAGTGCGAAAAGTGGTTTTTCAACACTAACACAAGTGCGAAAAGTGTTTTTTCCACAATAATACAAGTGCAAAAGTGGTTTTCTGCACCAACACAAGTGCGAAAAGTGGTTTTTCAACACTAACACAAGTGCGAAAAGTGGTTTTTCAACACTATCACAAGTGCAAAAAGTGTTTTTTCCACACTAATATAAGTGCAAAAGTGGTTTCCTGCACCAACAAAAGTGCGAACAGTGGTTTTTCAACACTAACACAAGTGCGAAAAGTGCTTTTTACAACACTAACACAAGTGCGAAAAGTGGTTTTTCCACACTAATACAAGTGCAAAAGTGGTTTCCTGCAACAACACAAGTGCAAAAAGTGGTTTTTCAACACTAACACAAGTGCGAAAAGTGGTTTTACAACACTATCACAAGTGCAAAAAGTGTTTTTTCCACACTAATACATGTGCAAAAGTGGTTTCTTGCACCAACACAAGTGCGAAAAGTGGTTTTTCAACACTAACACAAGTGCGAAAAGTGGTTTTTCAACACTAACACAAGTGCGAAAAGTGGTTTTTCCACACTAATACAAGTGCAAAAGTGGTTTCCTGCACCAACACAAGTGCAAAAAGTGGTTTTTCAACACTAACACAAGTGCGAAAAGTGGTTTTTCAACACTAACACAAGTGCGAAAAGTGTTTTTTCCACACTAATACAAGTGCAAAAGTGGTTTTCTGCACCAACACAAGTGCGAAAAGTGGTTTTTCAACACTAACACAAGTGCGAAAAGTGGTTTTTCAACACTATCACAAGTGCAAAAAGTGTTTTTTCCACACTAATATCAGTGCAAAAGTGGTTTCCTGCACCAACAAAAGTGCGAACAGTGGTTTTTCAACACTAACACAAATGCGAAAAGTGGTTTTTCAACACTAACACAAGTGCGAAAAGTGGTTTTTCCACACTAATACAAGTGCAAAAGTGGTTTCCTGCAACAACACAAGTGCAAAAAGTGGTTTTTCAACACTAACACAAGTGCGAAAAGTGGTTTTTCAACACTATCACAAGTGCAAAAAGTGTTTTTTCCACACTTATACATGTTCAAAAGTGGTTTCTTGCACCAACACAAGTGCGAAAAGTGGTTTTTCAACACTAACACAAGTGCGAAAAGTGGTTTTTCAACACTAACACAAGTGCGAAAAGTGCTTTTTCCACACTAATACAAGTGCAAAAGTGGTTTCCTGCACCAACACAAGTGCAAAAAGTGGTTTTTCAACACTAACACAAGTGCGAAAAGTGGTTTTTCAACACTAACACAAGTGCGAAAAGTGTTTTTTCCACACTAATACAAGTGCAAAAGTGGTTTCCTGCACCAACACAAGTGTGAAAAGTGGTTTTTCAACACTAACACAAGTGCGAAAAGTGGTTTTTCAACACTATCACAAGTGCAAAAAGTGTTTTTTCCACACTACAAGTGCAAAAGTGGTTTCCTGCAACAACACAAGTGCAAAAAGTGGTTTTTCAACACTAACACAAGTGCGAAAAGTGGTTTTTCAACACTAACACAAGTGCAAAAAGTGGTTTTTCAACACTATCACAAGTGCAAAAAGTGTTTTTTCCACACTAATACAAGTGCAAAAGTGGTTTCCTGCACCAACAAAAGAGCGAAAAGTGGTTTTTCAACACTAACACAAGTGCGAAAAGTGTTTTTTCAACACTAACACAAGTGCAAAAAGTGGTTTTTCCACCTATACAAGTGCAAAAAGTGTTTTTTCCACACTAATACAAGTGCAAAAGTGGTTTCCTGCACCAACAAAAGAGCGAAAAGTGGTTTTTCAACACTAACACAAGTGCAAAAAGTGGTTTTTCAACACTAACACAAGTGCGAAAAGTGGTTTTTCAACACTAACACAAGTGCGAAAAGTGGTTTTTCAACACTAACACAAGTGTGAAAAGTCGTTTTTCAACACTAACACAAGTGCGAAAAGTGGTTTTTCAACATTAACACAAGTGCGAAAAGTGGTTTTTCAACACTATCACAAGTGCAAAAAGTGTTTTTTCCACACTAATACAAGTGCAAAAGTGGTTTCCTGCACCAACAAAAGTGCGAAAAGTGGTTTTTTAACACTAACACAAGTGCGAAAAGTGGTTTTTCAACACTATCACAAGTGCGAAAAGTGTTTTTTCAACACTATCACAAGTGCAAAAGTGTTTTTTCCACACTAATACAAGTGCAAAAGTGGTTTCCTGCACCAACACAAGTGCGAAAAGTGGTTTTTCAACACTAACACAAGTGCGAAAAGTGGTTTTTCAACACTAACACAAGTGCGAAAAGTGGTTTTTCCACACTAATACAAGTGCAAAAGTGGTTTCCTGCACCAACACAAGTGCGAAAAGTGGTTTTTCAACACTTACACAAGTGCGAAAAGTGGTTTTTCAACACTATCACAAGTGCAAAAAGTGTTTTTTCCACACTAATACAAGTGCAAAAGTGGTTTCCTGCACTAACACAAGTGCGAAGAGTGGTTTTTCAACACCAACAAAAGTGCGAAAAGTGGTTTTTCAACACTCACAAGTGCAAAAAGTGTTTTTTCCACACGAATACAAGTGCAAAAGTGGTTTCCTGCACAAACACAAGTGCGAAAAGTGGTTTTTCAACACTAACAAAAGTGGGAAAAGTCGTTTTTCAACACGAACACAAGTGCAAAAAGTGGTTTTTCAACACTAACACAAGTGCGAAAAGTGTTTTTTCCACACTGATACAAGTGCAAAAGTGGTTTCCTGCACCAACACAAGTGCGAAAAGTGGTTTTTCAACACTAACACAAGTGCGAAAAGTGGTTTTTCAACACTAACACAAGTGCGAAAAGTGTTTTTTACACACTGATACAAGTGCAAAAGTGGTTTCCTGCACCAACACAAGTGCGAAAAGTGGTTTTTCAACACTAACACAAGTGCGAAAAGTGGTTTTTCAACACTAACACAAGTGCGAAAAGTGGTTTTTCAACACTATCACAAGTGCAAAAAGTGTTTTTTCCACACTAACACAAGTGCGAAAAGTGTTTTTTCCACACTAATACAAGTGCAAAAGTGGTTTCCTGCACCAACACAAGTGCGAAAAGTGGTTTTTCAACACTAACACAAGTGCGGAAAGTGGTTTTTCAACACTAACACAAGTGCGAAAAGTGTTTTTTCCACACTAATACAAGTGCAAAAGTGGTTTCCTGCACCAACACAAGTGCGAAAAGTGGTTTTTCAACACTAACACAAGTGCGAAAAGTGGTTTTTCAACACTAACACAAGTGCGAAAAGTGTTTTTTCCACACTAATACAAGTGCAAAAGTGGTTTCCTGCACCAACACAAGTGCGAAAAGTGGTTTTTCAACACTAACACAAGTGCGAAAAGTGGTTTTTCCACACTAATACAAGTGCAAAAGTGGTTTCCTGCACCAACACAAGTGCAAAAAGTGGTTTTTCAACACTAACACAAGTGCGAAAAGTGTTTTTTCAACACTAATACAAGTGCAAAAGTGGTTTCCTGCACCAACACAAGTGCGAAAAGTGGTTTTTCAACACTAACACAAGTGCGAAAAGTGGTTTTTCAACACTAACACAAGTGCGAAAAGTGGTTTTTCAACACTAACACGAGTGCGAAAAGTGGTTTTTCAACACTAACACACGTGCGAAAAGTGTTTTTTCCACACTAATACAAGTGCAAAAGTGGTTTCCTGCACCAACACAAGTGCGAAAAGTGGTTTTTCAACACTAACACAAGTGCGAAAAGTGGTTTTTCAACACTATCACAAGTGCAAAAAGTGTTTTTTCAACACTATCACAAGTGCAAAAAGTGTTTTTTCCACACTAATACAAGTGCAAAAGTGGTTTCCTGCACCAACACAAGTGCGAAAAGTGGTTTTTCAACACTAACACAAGTGCGAAAAATGGTTTTTCAACACTAACACAAGTGCGAAAAGTGGTTTTTCAACACTATCACAAGTGCAAAAAGTGTTTTTTCCACACTAATACATGTGCAAAAGTGGTTTCTTACACCAACACAAGTGCGAAAAGTGGTTTTTCAACACTAACACAAGTGCGAAAAGTGGTTTTGCCACACTAATACAAGTGCAAAAGTGGTTTCCTGCACCAACACAAGTGCGAAAAGTGGTTTTTCAACACTAACACAAGCGCGAAAAGTGGATTTTCAACACTAACACAAGTGCGAAAAGTGTTTTTCCACACTATTACAAGTGCAAAAGTGGTTTCCTGCACAAACACAAGTGCGAAAAGTGGTTTTTCAACACTAACACAAGTGCGAAAAGTGGTTTTTCCACACTAATACAAGTGCAAAAGTGGTTTCCTGCACCAACGCAAGTGCAAAAAGTGGTTTTTCAACACTAACACGAGTGCGAAAAGTGGTTTTTCAACACTAACACAAGTGCGAAAAGTGTTTTTTCCACACTAATACAAGTGCAAAAGTGGTTTTCTGCACCAACACAAGTGCGAAAAGTGGTTTTTCAACACTAACACAAGTGCGAAAAGTGGTTTTTCAACACTATCACAAGTGCAAAAAGTGTTTTTTCCACACTAATATAAGTGCAAAAGTGGTTTCCTGCACCAACAAAAGTGCGAACAGTGGTTTTTCAACACTAACACAAGTGCGAAAAGTGGTTTTTCAACACTAACACAAGTGCGAAAAGTGTTTTTTCCACACTAATACAAGTGCAAAAGTGGTTTCCTGCAACAACACAAGTGCAAAAAGTGGTTTTTCAACACTAACACAAGTGCGAAAAGTGGTTTTTCAACACTATCACAAGTGCAAAAAGTGTTTTTTCCACACTAATACATGTGCAAAAGTGGTTTCTTGCACCAACACAAGTGCGAAAAGTGGTTTTTAAACACTAACGCAAGTGCGAAAAGTGGTTTTTCAACACTAACACAAGTGCGAAAAGTGGTTTTTCCACACTAATACAAGTGCAAAAGTGGTTTCCTGCACCAACACAAGTGCAAAAAGTGGTTTTTCAACACTAACACAAGTGCGAAAAGTGGTTTTTCAACACTAACACAAGTGCGAAAAGTGGTTTTTCAACACTAACACAAGTGCGAAAAGTGGTTTTTCAACACTAACACAAGTGCGAAAAGTGTTTTTTCCACACTAATACAAGTGCAAAAGTGGTTTCCTGCACCAACACAAGTGCGAAAAGTGGTTTTTCAACACTAACACAAGTGCGAAAAATGGTTTTTCAACACTATCACAAGTGCAAAAAGTGTTTTTTCAACACTATCACAAGTGCAAAAAGTGTTTTTCCACACTAATACAAGTGCAAAAGTGGTTTCCTGCACCAACACAAGTGCGAAAAGTGGTTTTTCAACACTAACACAAGTGCGAAAAGTGGTTTTTCAACACTAACACAAGTGCAAAAGTGGTTTCCTGCACCAACACAAGTGCGAAAAGTGGTTTTTCAACACTAACACAAGTGCGAAAAGTGGTTTTTCAACACTAACACAAGTGCAAAAAGTGGTTTTTCAACACTAACACAAGTGCGAAAAGTGGTTTTTCAACACTAACACAAGTGCGAAAAGTGTTTTTTCCACACTAATACAAGTGCAAAAGTGGTTTTCTGCACCAACACAAGTGCAAAAAGTGGTTTTTCAACACTAACACAAGTGCGAAAAGTGGTTTTTCAACACTATCACAAGTGCAAAAAGTGTTTTTTCCACACTAATATAAGTGCAAAAGTGGTTTCCTGCACCAACAAAAGTGCGAACAGTGGTTTTTCAACACTAACACAAGTGCGAAAAGTGGTTTTTCAACACTAACACAAGTGCAAAAAGTGGTTTTTCCACACTAATACAAGTGCAAAAGTGGTTTCCTGCAACAACACAAGTACAAAAAGTGGTTTTTCAACACTAACACAAGTGCGAAAAGTGGTTTTTCAACACTATCACAAGTGCAAAAAGTGTTTTTTCCACACTAATACATGTGCAAAAGTGGTTTCTTGCACCAACACAAGTGCGAAAAGTGGTTTTTTAACACTAACACAAGTGCGAAAAGTGGTTTTTCAACACTATCACAAGTGCGAAAAGTGTTTTTTCAACACTATCACAAGTGCAAAAGTGTTTTTTCCACACTAATACAAGTGCAAAAGTGGTTTCCTGCACCAACACAAGTGCGAAAAGTGGTTTTTCAACACTAACACAAGTGCGAAAAGTGGTTTTTCAACACTAACACAAGTGCGAAAAGTGGTTTTTCCACACTAATACAAGTGCAAAAGTGGTTTCCTGCACCAACACAAGTGCGAAAAGTGGTTTTTCAACACTTACACAAGTGCGAAAAGTGGTTTTTCAACACTATCACAAGTGCAAAAAGTGTTTTTTCCACACTAATACAAGTGCAAAAGTGGTTTCCTGCACTAACACAAGTGCGAAGAGTGGTTTTTCAACACCAACAAAAGTGCGAAAAGTGGTTTTTCAACACTCACAAGTGCAAAAAGTGTTTTTTCCACACGAATACAAGTGCAAAAGTGGTTTCCTGCACCAACACAAGTGCGAAAAGTGGTTTTTCAACACTAACAAAAGTGGGAAAAGTCGTTTTTCAACACGAACACAAGTGCAAAAAGTGGTTTTTCAACACTAACACAAGTGCGAAAAGTGTTTTTTCCACACTGATACAAGTGCAAAAGTGGTTTCCTGCACCAACACAAGTGCGAAAAGTGGTTTTTCAACACTAACACAAGTGCGAAAAGTGGTTTTTCAACACTAACACAAGTGCGAAAAGTGTTTTTTACACACTGATACAAGTGCAAAAGTGGTTTCCTGCACCAACACAAGTGCGAAAAGTGGTTTTTCAACACTAACACAAGTGCGAAAAGTGGTTTTTCAACACTAACACAAGTGCGAAAAGTGGTTTTTCAACACTATCACAAGTGCAAAAAGTGTTTTTTCCACACTAACACAAGTGCGAAAAGTGTTTTTTCCACACTAATACAAGTGCAAAAGTGGTTTCCTGCACCAACACAAGTGCGAAAAGTGGTTTTTCAACACTAACACAAGTGCGGAAAGTGGTTTTTCAACACTAACACAAGTGCGAAAAGTGTTTTTTCCACACTAATACAAGTGCAAAAGTGGTTTCCTGCACCAACACAAGTGCGAAAAGTGGTTTTTCAACACTAACACAAGTGCGAAAAGTGGTTTTTCAACACTAACACAAGTGCGAAAAGTGTTTTTTCCACACTAATACAAGTGCAAAAGTGGTTTCCTGCACCAACACAAGTGCGAAAAGTGGTTTTTCAACACTAACACAAGTGCGAAAAGTGGTTTTTCCACACTAATACAAGTGCAAAAGTGGTTTCCTGCACCAACACAAGTGCAAAAAGTGGTTTTTCAACACTAACACAAGTGCGAAAAGTGTTTTTTCAACACTAATACAAGTGCAAAAGTGGTTTCCTGCACCAACACAAGTGCGAAAAGTGGTTTTTCAACACTAACACAAGTGCGAAAAGTGGTTTTTCAACACTAACACAAGTGCGAAAAGTGGTTTTTCAACACTAACACGAGTGCGAAAAGTGGTTTTTCAACACTAACACACGTGCGAAAAGTGTTTTTTCCACACTAATACAAGTGCAAAAGTGGTTTCCTGCACCAACACAAGTGCGAAAAGTGGTTTTTGAACACTAACACAAGTGCGAAAAGTGGTTTTTCAACACTATCACAAGTGCAAAAAGTGTTTTTTCAACACTATCACAAGTGCAAAAAGTGTTTTTTCCACACTAATACAAGTGCAAAAGTGGTTTCCTGCACCAACACAAGTGCGAAAAGTGGTTTTTCAACACTAACACAAGTGCGAAAAATGGTTTTTCAACACTAACACAAGTGCGAAAAGTGGTTTTTCAACACTATCACAAGTGCAAAAAGTGTTTTTTCCACACTAATACATGTGCAAAAGTGGTTTCTTACACCAACACAAGTGCGAAAAGTGGTTTTTCAACACTAACACAAGTGCGAAAAGTGGTTTTGCCACACTAATACAAGTGCAAAAGTGGTTTCCTGCACCAACACAAGTGCGAAAAGTGGTTTTTCAACACTAACACAAGCGCGAAAAGTGGATTTTCAACACTAACACAAGTGCGAAAAGTGTTTTTCCACACTATTACAAGTGCAAAAGTGGTTTCCTGCACAAACACAAGTGCGAAAAGTGGTTTTTCAACACTAACACAAGTGCGAAAAGTGGTTTTCCACACTAATACAAGTGCAAAAGTGGTTTCCTGCACCAACGCAAGTGCAAAAAGTGGTTTTTCAACACTAACACAAGTGCGAAAAGTGGTTTTTCAACACTAACACAAGTGCGAAAAGTGTTTTTTCCACACTAATACAAGTGCAAAAGTGGTTTTCTGCACCAACACAAGTGCGAAAAGTGGTTTTTCAACACTAACACAAGTGCGAAAAGTGGTTTTTCAACACTATCACAAGTGCAAAAAGTGTTTTTTCCACACTAATATAAGTGCAAAAGTGGTTTCCTGCACCAACAAAAGTGCGAACAGTGATTTTTCAACACTAACACAAGTGCGAAAAGTGGTTTTTCAACACTAACACAAGTGCGAAAAGTGTTTTTTCCACACTAATACAAGTGCAAAAGTGGTTTCCTGCAACAACACAAGTGCAAAAAGTGGTTTTTCAACACTAACACAAGTGCGAAAAGTGGTTTTTCAACACTATCACAAGTGCAAAAAGTGTTTTTTCCACACTAATACATGTGCAAAAGTGGTTTCTTGCACCAACACAAGTGCGAAAAGTGGTTTTTAAACACTAACGCAAGTGCGAAAAGTGGTTTTTCAACACTAACACAAGTGCGAAAAGTGGTTTTTCCACACTAATACAAGTGCAAAAGTGGTTTCCTGCACCAACACAAGTGCAAAAAGTGGTTTTTCAACACTAACACAAGTGCGAAAAGTGGTTTTTCAACACTAACACAAGTGCGAAAAGTGGTTTTTCAACACTAACACAAGTGCGAAAAGTGGTTTTTCAACACTAACACAAGTGCGAAAAGTGTTTTTTCCACACTAATACAAGTGCAAAAGTGGTTTCCTGCACCAACACAAGTGCGAAAAGTGGTTTTTCAACACTAACACAAGTGCGAAAAATGGTTTTTCAACACTATCACAAGTGCAAAAAGTGTTTTTTCAACACTATCACAAGTGCAAAAAGTGTTTTTCCACACTAATACAAGTGCAAAAGTGGTTTCCTGCACCAACACAAGTGCGAAAAGTGGTTTTTCAACACTAACACAAGTGCGAAAAGTGGTTTTTCAACACTAACACAAGTGCAAAAGTGGTTTCCTGCACCAACACAAGTGCGAAAAGTGGTTTTTCAACACTAACACAAGTGCGAAAAGTGGTTTTTCAACACTAACACAAGTGCAAAAAGTGGTTTTTCAACACTAACACAAGTGCGAAAAGTGGTTTTTCAACACTAACACAAGTGCGAAAAGTGTTTTTTCCACACTAATACAAGTGCAAAAGTGGTTTTCTGCACCAACACAAGTGCAAAAAGTGGTTTTTCAACACTAACACAAGTGCGAAAAGTGGTTTTTCAACACTATCACAAGTGCAAAAAGTGTTTTTTCCACACTAATATAAGTGCAAAAGTGGTTTCCTGCACCAACAAAAGTGCGAACAGTGGTTTTTCAACACTAACACAAGTGCGAAAAGTGGTTTTTCAACACTAACACAAGTGCAAAAAGTGGTTTTTCCACACTAATACAAGTGCAAAAGTGGTTTCCTGCAACAACACAAGTACAAAAAGTGGTTTTTCAACACTAACACAAGTGCGAAAAGTGGTTTTTCAACACTATCACAAGTGCAAAAAGTGTTTTTTCCACACTAATACATGTGCAAAAGTGGTTTCTTGCACCAACACAAGTGCGAAAAGTGGTTTTTAAACACTAACGCAAGTGCGAAAAGTGGTTTTTCAACACTAACACAAGTGCGAAAAGTGGTTTTTCCACACTAATACAAGTGCAAAAGTGGTTTCCTGCACCAACACAAGTGCGAAAAGTGGTTTTTAAACACTAACGCAAGTGCGAAAAGTGGTTTTTCAACACTAACACAAGTGCGAAAAGTGTTTTTTCCACACTAATACAAGTGCAAAAGTGGTTTCCTGCACCAACACAAGTGCGAAAAGTGGTTTTTCAACACTAACACAAGTGCGAAAAGTGGTTTTTCAACACTAACACAAGTGCGAAAAGTGGTTTTTCAACACTAACACAAGTGCGAAAAGTGTTTTTTCCACACTAATACAAGTGCAAAAGTGGTTTCCTGCACCAACACAAGTGCGAAAAGTGGTTTTTCAACACTAACACAAGTGCGAAAAGTGGTTTTTCAACACTATCACAAGTGCAAAAAGTGTTTTTTCCACACTAATACAAGTGCAAAAGTGGTTTCCTGCACCAACACAAGTGCGAAAAGTGGTTTTTCAACACTAACACAAGTGCGAAAAGTGGTTTTTCAACACTAACACAAGTGCGAAAAGTAGTTTTTCAACACTATCACAAGTGCAAAAAGTGTTTTTTCCACACTAATACATGTGCAAAAGTGGTTTCTTACACCAACACAAGTGCGAAAAGTGGTTTTTCAACACTAACACAAGTGCGAAAAGTGGTTTTTCCACACTAATACAAGTGCAAAAGTGGTTTCCTGCACCAACACAAGTGCGAAAAGTGGTTTTTCAACACTAACACAACTGCGAAAAGTGGTTTTTCAACACCATCACAAGTGCAAAAAGTGTTTTTTCCACACTAATATCAGTGCAAAAGTGGTTTCCTGCACCAACAAAAGTGCGAACAGTGGTTTTTCAACACTAACACAAGTGCGAAAAGTGGTTTTTCAACACTAACACAAGTGCGAAAAGTGTTTTTTCCACACTAATACAAGTGCAAAAGTGGTTTCCTGCACAAACACAAGTGCGAAAAGTGGTTTTTCAACACTAACACAAGTGTGAAAAGTGGTTTTTCCACACTAATACAAGTGCAAAAGTGGTTTCCTGCACCAACACAAGTGCAAAAAGTGGTTTTTCAACACTAACACAAGTGCGAAAAGTGGTTTTTCAACACTAACACAAGTGCGAAAAGTGTTTTTTCCACAATAATACAAGTGCAAAAGTGGTTTTCTGCACCAACACAAGTGCGAAAAGTGGTTTTTCAACACTAACACAAGTGCGAAAAGTGGTTTTTCAACACTATCACAAGTGCAAAAAGTGTTTTTTCCACACTAATATAAGTGCAAAAGTGGTTTCCTGCACCAACAAAAGTGCGAACAGTGGTTTTTCAACACTAACACAAGTGCGAAAAGTGCTTTTTTCAACACTAACACAAGTGCGAAAAGTGGTTTTTCCACACTAATACAAGTGCAAAAGTGGTTTCCTGCAACAACACAAGTGCAAAAAGTGGTTTTTCAACACTAACACAAGTGCGAAAAGTGGTTTTACAACACTATCACAAGTGCAAAAAGTGTTTTTTCCACACTAATACATGTGCAAAAGTGGTTTCTTGCACCAACACAAGTGCGAAAAGTGGTTTTTCAACACTAACACAAGTGCGAAAAGTGGTTTTTCAACACTAACACAAGTGCGAAAAGTGGTTTTTCCACACTAATACAAGTGCAAAAGTGGTTTCCTACACCAACACAAGTGCAAAAAGTGGTTTTTCAACACTAACACAAGTGCGAAAAGTGGTTTTCCAACACTAACACAAGTGCGAAAAGTGTTTTTTCCACACTAATACAAGTGCAAAAGTGGTTTTCTGCACCAACACAAGTGCGAAAAGTGGTTTTTCAACACTAACACAAGTGCGAAAAGTGGTTTTTCAACACTATCACAAGTGCAAAAAGTATTTTTTCCACACTAATATCAGTGCAAAAGTGGTTTCCTGCACCAACAAAAGTGCGAACAGTGGTTTTTCAACACTAACACAAATGCGAAAAGTGGTTTTTCAACACTAACACAAGTGCGAAAAGTGGTTTTTCCACACTAATACAAGTGCAAAAGTGGTTTCCTGCAACAACACAAGTGCAAAAAGTGGTTTTTCAACACTAACACAAGTGCGAAAAGTGGTTTTTCAACACTATCACAAGTGCAAAAAGTGTTTTTTCCACACTTATACATGTTCAAAAGTGGTTTCTTGCACCAACACAAGTGCGAAAAGTGGTTTTTCAACACTAACACAAGTGCGAAAAGTGGTTTTTCAACACTAACACAAGTGCGAAAAGTGCTTTTTCCACACTAATACAAGTGCAAAAGTGGTTTCCTGCACCAACACAAGTGCAAAAAGTGGTTTTTCAACACTAACACAAGTGCGAAAAGTGGTTTTTCAACACTAACACAAGTGCGAAAAGTGTTTTTTCCACACTAATACAAGTGCAAAAGTGGTTTCCTGCACCAACACAAGTGTGAAAAGTGGTTTTTCAACACTAACACAAGTGCGAAAAGTGGTTTTTCAACACTATCACAAGTGCAAAAAGTGTTTTTTCCACACTACAAGTGCAAAAGTGGTTTCCTGCAACAACACAAGTGCAAAAAGTGGTTTTTCAACACTAACACAAGTGCGAAAAGTGGTTTTTCAACACTAACACAAGTGCAAAAAGTGGTTTTTCAACACTATCACAAGTGCAAAAAGTGTTTTTTCCACACTAATACAAGTGCAAAAGTGGTTTCCTGCACCAACAAAAGAGCGAAAAGTGGTTTTTCAACACTAACACAAGTGCGAAAAGTGTTTTTTCAACACTAACACAAGTGCAAAAAGTGGTTTTTCCACCTATACAAGTGCAAAAAGTCGTTTTTCAACACTAACACAAGTGCGAAAAGTGGTTTTTCAACATTAACACAAGTGCGAAAAGTGGTTTTTCAACACTATCACAAGTGCAAAAAGTGTTTTTTCCACACTAATACAAGTGCAAAAGTGGTTTCCTGCACCAACAAAAGTGCGAAAAGTGGTTTTTTAACACTAACACAAGTGCGAAAAGTGGTTTTTCAACACTATCACAAGTGCGAAAAGTGTTTTTTCAACACTATCACAAGTGCAAAAGTGTTTTTTCCACACTAATACAAGTGCAAAAGTGGTTTCCTGCACCAACACAAGTGCGAAAAGTGGTTTTTCAACACTAACACAAGTGCGAAAAGTGGTTTTTCAACACTAACACAAGTGCGAAAAGTGGTTTTTCCACACTAATACAAGTGCAAAAGTGGTTTCCTGCACCAACACAAGTGCGAAAAGTGGTTTTTCAACACTTACACAAGTGCGAAAAGTGGTTTTTCAACACTATCACAAGTGCAAAAAGTGTTTTTTCCACACTAATACAAGTGCAAAAGTGGTTTCCTGCACTAACACAAGTGCGAAGAGTGGTTTTTCAACACCAACAAAAGTGCGAAAAGTGGTTTTTCAACACTCACAAGTGCAAAAAGTGTTTTTTCCACACGAATACAAGTGCAAAAGTGGTTTCCTGCACCAACACAAGTGCGAAAAGTGGTTTTTCAACACTAACAAAAGTGGGAAAAGTCGTTTTTCAACACGAACACAAGTGCAAAAAGTGGTTTTTCAACACTAACACAAGTGCGAAAAGTGTTTTTTCCACACTGATACAAGTGCAAAAGTGGTTTCCTGCACCAACACAAGTGCGAAAAGTGGTTTTTCAACACTAACACAAGTGCGAAAAGTGGTTTTTCAACACTAACACAAGTGCGAAAAGTGTTTTTTACACACTGATACAAGTGCAAAAGTGGTTTCCTGCACCAACACAAGTGCGAAAAGTGGTTTTTCAACACTAACACAAGTGCGAAAAGTGGTTTTTCAACACTAACACAAGTGCGAAAAGTGGTTTTTCAACACTATCACAAGTGCAAAAAGTGTTTTTTCCACACTAACACAAGTGCGAAAAGTGTTTTTTCCACACTAATACAAGTGCAAAAGTGGTTTCCTGCACCAACACAAGTGCGAAAAGTGGTTTTTCAACACTAACACAAGTGCGGAAAGTGGTTTTTCAACACTAACACAAGTGCGAAAAGTGTTTTTTCCACACTAATACAAGTGCAAAAGTGGTTTCCTGCACCAACACAAGTGCGAAAAGTGGTTTTTCAACACTAACACAAGTGCGAAAAGTGGTTTTTCAACACTAACACAAGTGCGAAAAGTGTTTTTTCCACACTAATACAAGTGCAAAAGTGGTTTCCTGCACCAACACAAGTGCGAAAAGTGGTTTTTCAACACTAACACAAGTGCGAAAAGTGGTTTTTCCACACTAATACAAGTGCAAAAGTGGTTTCCTGCACCAACACAAGTGCAAAAAGTGGTTTTTCAACACTAACACAAGTGCGAAAAGTGTTTTTTCAACACTAATACAAGTGCAAAAGTGGTTTCCTGCACCAACACAAGTGCGAAAAGTGGTTTTTCAACACTAACACAAGTGCGAAAAGTGGTTTTTCAACACTAACACAAGTGCGAAAAGTGGTTTTTCAACACTAACACGAGTGCGAAAAGTGGTTTTTCAACACTAACACACGTGCGAAAAGTGTTTTTTCCACACTAATACAAGTGCAAAAGTGGTTTCCTGCACCAACACAAGTGCGAAAAGTGGTTTTTCAACACTAACACAAGTGCGAAAAGTGGTTTTTCAACACTATCACAAGTGCAAAAAGTGTTTTTTCAACACTATCACAAGTGCAAAAAGTGTTTTTTCCACACTAATACAAGTGCAAAAGTGGTTTCCTGCACCAACACAAGTGCGAAAAGTGGTTTTTCAACACTAACACAAGTGCGAAAAATGGTTTTTCAACACTAACACAAGTGCGAAAAGTGGTTTTTCAACACTATCACAAGTGCAAAAAGTGTTTTTTCCACACTAATACATGTGCAAAAGTGGTTTCTTACACCAACACAAGTGCGAAAAGTGGTTTTTCAACACTAACACAAGTGCGAAAAGTGGTTTTGCCACACTAATACAAGTGCAAAAGTGGTTTCCTGCACCAACACAAGTGCGAAAAGTGGTTTTTCAACACTAACACAAGCGCGAAAAGTGGATTTTCAACACTAACACAAGTGCGAAAAGTGTTTTTCCACACTATTACAAGTGCAAAAGTGGTTTCCTGCACAAACACAAGTGCGAAAAGTGGTTTTTCAACACTAACACAAGTGCGAAAAGTGGTTTTTCCACACTAATACAAGTGCAAAAGTGGTTTCCTGCACCAACGCAAGTGCAAAAAGTGGTTTTTCAACACTAACACAAGTGCGAAAAGTGGTTTTTCAACACTAACACAAGTGCGAAAAGTGTTTTTTCCACACTAATACAAGTGCAAAAGTGGTTTTCTGCACCAACACAAGTGCGAAAAGTGGTTTTTCAACACTAACACAAGTGCGAAAAGTGGTTTTTCAACACTATCACAAGTGCAAAAAGTGTTTTTTCCACACTAATATAAGTGCAAAAGTGGTTTCCTGCACCAACAAAAGTGCGAACAGTGGTTTTTCAACACTAACACAAGTGCGAAAAGTGGTTTTTCAACACTAACACAAGTGCGAAAAGTGTTTTTTCCACACTAATACAAGTGCAAAAGTGGTTTCCTGCAACAACACAAGTGCAAAAAGTGGTTTTTCAACACTAACACAAGTGCGAAAAGTGGTTTTTCAACACTATCACAAGTGCAAAAAGTGTTTTTTCCACACTAATACATGTGCAAAAGTGGTTTCTTGCACCAACACAAGTGCGAAAAGTGGTTTTTAAACACTAACGCAAGTGCGAAAAGTGGTTTTTCAACACTAACACAAGTGCGAAAAGTGGTTTTTCCACACTAATACAAGTGCAAAAGTGGTTTCCTGCACCAACACAAGTGCAAAAAGTGGTTTTTCAACACTAACACAAGTGCGAAAAGTGGTTTTTCAACACTAACACAAGTGCGAAAAGTGGTTTTTCAACACTAACACAAGTGCGAAAAGTGGTTTTTCAACACTAACACAAGTGCGAAAAGTGTTTTTTCCACACTAATACAAGTGCAAAAGTGGTTTCCTGCACCAACACAAGTGCGAAAAGTGGTTTTTCAACACTAACACAAGTGCGAAAAATGGTTTTTCAACACTATCACAAGTGCAAAAAGTGTTTTTTCAACACTATCACAAGTGCAAAAAGTGTTTTTCCACACTAATACAAGTGCAAAAGTGGTTTCCTGCACCAACACAAGTGCGAAAAGTGGTTTTTCAACACTAACACAAGTGCGAAAAGTGGTTTTTCAACACTAACACAAGTGCAAAAGTGGTTTCCTGCACCAACACAAGTGCGAAAAGTGGTTTTTCAACACTAACACAAGTGCGAAAAGTGGTTTTTCAACACTAACACAAGTGCAAAAAGTGGTTTTTCAACACTAACACAAGTGCGAAAAGTGGTTTTTCAACACTAACACAAGTGCGAAAAGTGTTTTTTCCACACTAATACAAGTGCAAAAGTGGTTTTCTGCACCAACACAAGTGCAAAAAGTGGTTTTTCAACACTAACACAAGTGCGAAAAGTGGTTTTTCAACACTATCACAAGTGCAAAAAGTGTTTTTTCCACACTAATATAAGTGCAAAAGTGGTTTCCTGCACCAACAAAAGTGCGAACAGTGGTTTTTCAACACTAACACAAGTGCGAAAAGTGGTTTTTCAACACTAACACAAGTGCAAAAAGTGGTTTTTCCACACTAATACAAGTGCAAAAGTGGTTTCCTGCAACAACACAAGTACAAAAAGTGGTTTTTCAACACTAACACAAGTGCGAAAAGTGGTTTTTCAACACTATCACAAGTGCAAAAAGTGTTTTTTCCACACTAATACATGTGCAAAAGTGGTTTCTTGCACCAACACAAGTGCGAAAAGTGGTTTTTAAACACTAACGCAAGTGCGAAAAGTGGTTTTTCAACACTAACACAAGTGCGAAAAGTGGTTTTTCCACACTAATACAAGTGCAAAAGTGGTTTCCTGCACCAACACAAGTGCAAAAAGTGGTTTTTCAACACTAACACAAGTGCGAAAAGTGGTTTTTCAACACTAACACAAGTGCGAAAAGTGTTTTTTCCACACTAATACAAGTGCAAAAGTGGTTTACTGCACCAACACAAGTGTGAAAAGTGGTTTTTCAACACTAACACAAGTGCGAAAAGTGGTTTTTCAACACTATCACAAGTGCAAAAAGTGTTTTTTCCACACTAATATAAGTGCAAAAGTGGTTTCCTGCACCAACAAAAGTGCGAACAGTGGTTTTTCAACACTAACACAAGTGCGAAAAGTGTTTTTTCAACACTAACACAAGTGCGAAAAGTGGTTTTTCCACACTAATACAAGTGCAAAAGTGGTTTCCTGCAACAACACAAGTGCAAAAAGTGGTTTTTCAACACTAACACAAGTGCGAAAAGTGGTTTTTCAACACTAACACAAGTGCGAAAAGTGGTTTTTCAACACTATCACAAGTGCAAAAAGTGTTTTTTCCACACTAATACAAGTGCAAAAGTGGTTTCCTGCACCAACACAAGTGCGAAAAGTGGTTTTTCAACACTAACACAAGTGCGAAAAGTGGTTTTTCAACACTAACACAAGTGCGAAAAGTGTTTTTTCCACACTAATACAAGTGCAAAAGTGGTTTCCTGCACCAACAAAAGTGCGAAAAGTGGTTTTTCAACACTAACACAAGTGCGAAAAGTGGTTTTTCATCACTATCACAAGTGCAAAAAGTGTTTTTTCCACACTAATACAAGTGCAAAAGTGGTTTCCTGCACCAACAAAAGTGCGAAAAGTGGTTTTTCAACACTAACACAAGTGCGAAAAGTGTTTTTTCAACACTAACACAAGTGCGAAAAGTGGTTTTTCCACCTATACAAGTGCAAAAGTGGTTTCCTGCACCAACACAAGTGCGAAAAGTGGTTTTTCAACACTAACACAAGTGCGAAAAGTGGTTTTTCAACACTATCGTAAGTGCAAAAAGTGTTTTTTCCACACTAATACAAGTGCAAAAGTGGTTTCCTGCACCAACACAAGTGCGAAAAGTGGTTTTTCAACACTAACACAAGTGTGAAAAGTCGTTTTTCAACACTAACACAAGTGCGAAAAGTGGTTTTTCAACACTAACACAAGTGCGAAAAGTGGTTTTTCAACACTATCACAAGTGCAAAAAGTGTTTTTTCCACACTAATACATGTGCAAAAGTGGTTTATTGCACCAACACAAGTGCGAAAAGTGGTTTTTCAACACTAACACAAGTGCGAAAAGTGGTTTTTCCACACCAATACAAGTGCAAAAGTGGTTTCCTGCACCAACACAAGTGCAAAAAGTGGTTTTTCAACACTAACACAAGTACGAAAAGTAGTTTTTCAACACTATCACAAGTGCAAAAAGTGTTTTTTCCACACTAATACAAGTGCAAAAGTGGTTTCCTGCACCAACACAAGTGCGAAAAGTGGTTTTTCAACACTATCACAAGTGCAAAAAGTGTTTTTTCCACACTAATACAAGTGCAAAAGTGGTTTCCTGCACCAACAAAAGTGCGAAAAGTGGTTTTTCAACACTAACACAACAACATTCCAATACCAAATAACTACCGTTTAACTCAATGGACCAGGTTAACTCTATTCGCATGGTCCTTCTCGTTCGGCCGATGTTCCTCCGCCATTCCCGTCGGGCAGAGGTTCTGAGTATGAGTGCTCTCTCTCAGCGCTGTTCACAGGGTTCCGTTCCGTTCCGTAGGTCAGAGCTTCTGGTGACAAGTCTCCTGACTCATCGTTTGCTCTGGTTTTTATGGGCCTTGTCGCGCTAATCCTTTCTCCGCTAATGCCCCGAGGTCATGCATGCACCGAGTCCTGGCACCAGCTCGCTCCCCTCCTGCTGCGAGTTCCGTTTACCAAACGATAGGGGGGTGCTCCAGCCTGGGGCTGTGACCAGGTGGACAAGAGATTACCATGTTCGTGCACATTCTTGGCATCCATTTACGAAATCGTTACCAGTCTTTAATCAATGAGTTACCAGTGCCAATCAATAAGTTACACTGAGTTACACTTCCACAATTCCCTCATCTTTTTGTTTTTGTTTATATTAACCATTAATCTAAACATCAATATAAGTAAACAGTCAATCACTACAAGTAAACATCATTCCAAGTATAAGTAAATAATCAATCACTGCAAGTAAACATCATTACAAGTATAAGTAAATAATCAATCACTGCAAGTAAACATCATTACAAGTATAAGTAAATAATCATAACTTTGGTAATCAAATTCCCTTAGGCATACACCGTCATCCTGCAAGAATCACAAAACATTTCGTTGGTCATTGACTCCTTCCATATTGTTCAATCTATTGCATTTGCATCACAAATATATTTTCAAAACAACACTTCACCATCACCAAGATACAACAATTTCACTTCATTTTCAAGTTTTGTAAAGCATCTGCACCATCTGGCAAAAACGTTTGCCTCCACACAAATGTTGACTTTGTTTGAAAGGAAGGGCTGATCACTTGTGTTTGAATCCAGGTATGAAACATTTTCTCCTAATGTCTTCATAGCTCCTGCACTACTTCGTGTAGGATTTCGCTGTTGTGGTAACATTGCAGAGTCATAGACTGACCCTGCTCTCCTTGTAGCATTCTTGCCACTTTTTGCTGTAAACCATTGTAATTCCTGAACAAGGCCTTCACCCAGTTGTAGTCGACTTGCCTCCTCCCTCATTGTGAGTGGGCAGCAAGTATTGGTGTGACGTTGATTGGCCAGCAAGATGTGGAACAGGGATGCCGGATGCATCCACAATGATGTTGGGACCATGGTGTTCAGGTCATCCATGGTCCATACCAGGAGTGGCCCGCAGAATCGCGCACAGCTGTTGTGAAAAGGCACAGCCATTGGTTTGCAGCTCCATGCTGGCTCCCCGGAAGTTGGTGAAGTAATAACATATGTCCCCGCATTTCACAGAGGTTGCGGGTAAAATGTCGTTGTCCTGCAACTTCTGATGTGATGAATGTTCGAAGCCTTCGAACAAGAGTAAGTGATCGCCTTTCTTTCATATGTTGCAGTGTGATCCAGGCAAATGGTCACATAAATTTCCTTGGTGAAGGTAAGCATTCATCTCCAAGTTACACGGGAGAATGTCTTCATCATTCTTTGAGAAAGAGGGTGTATGGCATGATTAACTTCATTTTATAGCCACAAATTTTCTTTCTCGAACTTCTTCCCAATTCCATTAGCACTCCCTTCAAAATGTGATCTCGTCTTATCCTTATGCTCAGTCACATCTGAATCTGCTTTCCGCACACACTGAATCAGATAGGGTACATCTTACCATGAAATCAGCATAATCATGTATATCTTCCGACAGTTTCACATTCAACAATTTGTTGTTTTTCCTTAACACAAAAAGTTATATTCATTTATATGCGTCACACAAATAATATTCAATCAGGTATGTATTTTATTACTAAACTAAGAATAGCATCCACAATTGCTTTCAGGTTAATATAGTTCAAAAATTAACTCATGCAGGTATTTTAGCACTACTCTAAGAAAATAAATTGTATATGATTACAATCACAAACGGGAATACCTAATTCCCAACAACAATTTTCCCAAACCAACAAATTAAGCATAATGTATTATTACCATAATTCCTCTCCACTTTTTGCTTTTCCCTCTTTTTTTATTTTTTTTTATTTTTTTTTTCTAACAGTGTGTCACTCGTGGTGATATGAGTTCACTGATATTGTAATTGACACAACTCATAACATTGTCGTTATGCCATTATCTTAATTCTACTGTATTCATTTGCAACATCACTTGATTTAATCTTTTAATCTCAGTAATTATGTCGCCATAAAAGTCTTCCTTTTCTGGTTCCACATTTCTTTCCTCATTTGTCACTTCATGCGTTATCATCGTGTTGTTGGTTACCTTATTCAAACACACCGTCACTAAGGCTTTCAAGCAAGCCACCACTAAAACAATTGCCAATATAACTACTAAACCAACAAACAAGTCTGCTACTCCTTGTATATATTCATACCTATGACATAATTATATGTTGATGACATTCAACATTATATACCAAACTAACAAGCTTCCTAAAAGGTAAATAAAGAAAATCCCTTAATATGTAACATAAATCAGATTATTTGTCTTACCCTGATCCCCCTATCTCCCGGGGTTGAACTCAATCCCCTGATCATGAGTGTAGTTGTGATACATTTTTCACTCATGTTGTATTAATATCAGTAGGTAATTGTATGTCATGTAGGCAAATAAATGTCACTATCCCAAGTAGGAATATCACATGTTGAAAATGTAATGTTTATCAATGCAAGGGGTGTTAAAATGTAATTCAAATGACTGTAAATCACGACTATCATTTATCTGCCACTGAATGTTCTGCTGGGCTGCTAGGTGCAGCCTCATTTTCTGTGGGATCGTCCACCTTAGCCCCATGTGCTTGTTTGCAATGAGGGGCATGAATCCAACTTTCTATTTTGGGTCCATATTTTTTCCTATTCTTATCAATCTCCTATGGTTTGTCATTTCGTTCCAAGATACCGCAACCAAAGGTTTTAACCAAAGCTCTACCAAACTATTTCCAATTTGAACAAAAAATGCCAGTGAAACAATGATTCGAAGAATTAACTTCAAGGGGTCAATAAATTTATTCTATAGCCAGATCTAATTTTCCCATCCAATAGTTTGCCTTGCCACATGTCATATTATAACACTTTAATAAACCTTCGAAAAATGTTTCCCATCTCAACAAATTTCCTTTTTTCAAATAGCCATGTGTAACTTACGTATTTAACTACAATTTCCTCTCAATTTGTTTTGCCTAACTGGCCGCAAAAGTGGCTGCCAGCATGCAGTACCGTTTTTTATCTACCAAGGAAGTGTTCGTCCACACAAGACCTCTACCAAAATGTTGTTTGTAAAAACAAATCTGGGATTTCTGATTACATGGATGCACACTCTCAGGACATTTTCAGGCTGCTGTTAACAATCCACTACGATAAATTAATTCCTTTACCCACAATCAAATAATTAGTACAAATTGAGGATATTATCCCTATCACATTCTTTTATAGATTCATGATGTTGGATCTAATTTTTTCCAATAATTTTCCACTGCTGTAAGGAAGAACAATAGCTCTCATAAGTCTTAGTAATATCGTACTTAATTTACCCAGCATCGAATAATTTATTTACTATCCTTTCTCATCTGTTAACCAGTGACTTTGTTTGAACTCCAGAACTGAAAAACTCATAATAGTTCAAACCAGCAAAATTTTCTTTACTATTTTCCCATATCATCTATGCCTAAAACACATCCATACATACAGCACAATTTATATGCTGATAAAATTCAAGTTTATATATATATAAATCCATGAGCAGAGTACTCTGGGAAGTCAGTGTAAGACCTCTCCAAAATTTGGCTAATTTTGTACTCCCACATTTTTATGAAGCTCATATCCATAAATAGCTTTGATTCTCATATAAATTCGATCACAATGGAATCCCAAGATTACTTCCAATTTTTTACTATTAATGAATAGCTGCTCATAACTCAGCAAATCAAATCTTTATTCTCCATCTCCCTTGACAAAAGTGATAATTTTCATAACCAAATTATATTTCTATTTTTTTTTATTTTACGAATTCTCTCGATATGCGATCCCATCCCCATGGAACTATCTATTTTTTTTTTCACACAAGGCACACTGTCGGTGTCAACAATCTTGTAAGATTATAAAAAATATATAACCACCTTTAGAGGCCATTTTTCCCCGCAAAGCGGGGGTTGGCCTTTTTCGGGAACCGTGGTTGTTGTTGTTTTTTGGTCCCCTTTTTGAAGCGATGTTTTACGGCCGGATGCCCTTCCTGACGCCAACCCTTTTTGCCGCCTTTTACGACAAGCAGGGAATTACCAGTGAACTGGTACTCAATTAGCCGACCTCGGAAGGATGACAGGCTGAGTCAACCCCCCTGGCGTTAATTCAGCGATCGACCGGGATTCGAACCCAGGATACACAAAAACAAAAACAACAAACACAAACATTGATACACAAAACACACACACACGCATGCATTATGCATATTTGTTTGCATTGGAACCATTATTTACAGATCAGGTTGGGTGTCAGTTTTATTTCATTTTCATAAAATTTGTCCTTCAATTTTATAAATGCTAATACGCAAATGGACCAAAAAGTTTTTTTTTTTTTTTTTTTTAGAAAACCCCTATGATGTCACATTGAAATTACCCTTTCAGTTCCCACCATAATTTATCCAAATTTGACTACACACCCATTTGCATGTCAGTCGACCACTGACCTATCAATCATGCGGAACACTAGTCCGAAATTCCCACCTGATCATCATGTGACTCTTGTCACTTGGTTTCAAAAAATTTGCAAAGCAATTGTTCCAACTTTGTAAATTTAAAATTGTGTGCCCAACATAAAAGATCCAATTTCGGCATTTGATCAATTAATTACTAATTTGCTTACAAGCAAAAGAAAAAATGAATAATTCTTGCTCCGAAAACTTTTCAGACCCAAGAATCATCGACAGTTATTCATGTTTGTCCAGTAATCTAATTTGTTGAGGCCAATCGTCATTTGGGATTTGTCGCAATGAAGGCCAAATCATTGTCTGAGGTATCGGTCAGCACTGGTACCCTTGATCTTGGTTTACCCTATTAACTTGTCTTCCTTTTGGTATACGGACATCCTCTTTTCCAATGTCCCATCCGTCCACACTTGAAACACCGGTTTCTGTCGTTGCCTGGGCTGTGCACCTGTGCACTTGTATTGCTGGGCTGCATCTCTACATCCCTGAGTTGCCACTGCAATCTCTCGTTATCTCCTGAAACACGAAAAAATTCTCTGTACCGTCCTTTTTGGGGAGACAACTGGAAATCAGATGGGACAACTGTCACTTTCATTCCTAATTTCGAGGGCAGTTGTGCATTTGTCTCCTCCACTGTATCCTGTATCCTTTTTATTTTAAGTTCTAGATCCGTTATCCGTTCTTGCTGTTCCCGTTGTCTGGATTCACCATCCCAAAGATGGAATGCAAGCCAGTCTACCGTTAGATTCTCTCTTCCTGGCTTTCAATCTTTGTTCCAATCTTTCCAATCGACTTCGCTCAAATGTACCATCTCTTGGAAACTCCTCATCATGTCCCTTTGTCCACAAATACCAATTTTCGACCTGCCTTATAGCTTCGGCACCATAACGGTCGTACATATGATGTGTACAAGTACCTTTTTGTGGAATCTCTGGTTGTCCTTGTGTATTCTTGCAGACTCCATTTCCCATTCTGCCTTTTATCAAAGTAGCGTTGGATGTGTTGTAGTTTGTTCCTCTAAAGCTTCACTCGTACCTCCAGGAAGGATCTCTCCACCTGTTCAAACGGTGATTTCCAGAGAATCTCCCTCACTTGTGGCTTTTGCACAATCCAATCTCACAGATCAGTATTTGCAGATGAGCCAGAGGGTCAGTATGAAATGGGTGAATCCTCAGGTGTCCGCTCTGTTGACGGGGAAATCACACAATGGTAACCGCACATATATATCTGTATATAAACTCACCACCTTGCTCAATTTTCCAAGGTTGTCTTCACATTGATAATATCTCACAAAGATATCAAAGCTTCTTTCTTGAGACCGCATTTTCATCAATCAAACAATCAATATATTCAATTCAATTTATTCAGTTCAATTTATTCAGTTCAATTTATTCAATTAAATTTATTCAATTAAATTCAATCAATTAGATTCAATCAATCAACAATTCAATCAATTATTCAATTTCAATTAATTCATCAATATTCATCAATAAATCAAATTAATCATTTTGGATGACTCCTTGCATAAGCCCTTTCCCCAATGATGTCAGGACAGGTCCATCCATTGACTGAGATCGAATCTCATCGGTCGTCACCTCTGGTTCGTACCTCATGTCAATTGATGAATCACCGTCCTGTCCTAGGGTCATATCTGACATATTTCCCCATTTTGCCTGGTCTCCACAAATTTTCTTTGCAACCACTAAAGGCAACTCATCCTTCCTTCATGAGACAGCCAAAATGGATGGCAGATATTAAAGTTCTTTGGGAAAAATATCTCATCATTTTTCTTTTAATAGTACCCAAATCTCTTGGCAATATAAATTTCGTAAAACTCCTGAAATAAGACTGTAAAATTCCTTCAATCATGCTAAATTTTGAAACTCCATCGCTTGTAACACCCAATTTATCCCATAGGGCTTGAAAGTTCTTTCCCAAGTTCATGCAATCATTCTGCATTTGAACCCTATGATATCATTCATAATAATCATCATGATTTTATAGTCATGGTCCTATCATAATCATCTATTTAAAACGAACATTTCCTTTATCACCACAGCTATGTGGTATAATCAACAATAGAATAAAACTGTACATAGCAACAGGCTACCTCATGGCCACTTAGTATACCTATTGACAATAAGTCATAACAATATCGAATAATCATTGAACAATTTAAAAATCGCTTCCACTGCTCCAGCCGCAGCATTCGTCATTTTGTCTGCTCATCCGCGTGACCAAAACGAAATAAAGGGAGCTCAACCATTACACAGCGCTTTTAATGGTGCATGCCATAGGAACTCAACGCAATTTCGACTCGGCCAGAAAACGAGCAAATTTTGCAGGATGTTAACTGGAATTAGTCGTGAAAATATATCCAAAATACACAAAAATACACACCCACAAAAATAAACAACAAAACCCAAACAAACCCAAGGTCGACCATATTACACAATTAAATTACACCTTAAATTATTCATTAAATTACTCATTAAATTACTCATTAAATTACTCATTAAATTACTCATTAAATTACATCATTTCAGCATCGTATTGATTGCTGAAATGTTCATGGGTTTGAACACACCTTAAAAAGAGGTATGCTTTGCGGTGTTGCCCACCTACCACGTTGAATTAAATTACATCATTTCAGCATCGTATTGATTGCTGAAATGTTCATGGGTTTGAACACACCTTAAAAGAGGTATGCTTTGCGGTGTTGCCCACCTACCACGTTTAATTAAATTACATCATTTCAGCATCGTATTGATTGCTGAAATGTTCATGGGTTTGAACACACCTTAAAAGAGGTATGCTTTGCGGTGTTGCCCACCTACCACGTTGAATTAAATTACATCATTTCAGCATCGTATTGATTGCTGAAATGTTCATGGGTTTGAACACACCTTAAAAGAGGTATGCTTTGCGGTGTTGCCCACCTACCACGTTTAATTAAATTACATCATTTCAATTAAAAAAAACATCGCTTCTACTGCTCCAGCCGCAGCATTCGTCACTTTGTCTGCTCATCCGCATGACCAAAACGAAATAAAGGGAGCTCAACCATTACACAGCGCTTTTAATGGCGCATGCCATAGGAACTCAACGCAATTCCGACTCGGCCAGAAAACGAGCAAATTTTGCAGGATGTTAACTGGAATTAGTCGTGAAAATATATCCAAAATACACAAAAATACACACCCACAAAAAATAAACAACATTTATTCCGTTCAACAGAACAAACATTTCCTATATCATGACATGCATGTCTTCAAAATTATATGACCAAGAGAAAAAGTAAAACTAATTAAAAACTGCGGGCAGTGATGATCCGGGGACCATACCGCTCCATCCTGATTGGACGAGTGCGTGCTAGAGTCGTTAACAACGACAGTCCAGATCCGATTGTTCAAAATTTCAACTCAATCGATCGAAAAATGAACGCAGGGATGCATTTTAAAGGTGCAGTGGCACTAACTGAGTTGCCACGAATATGGCCACGAAATTGCCAATATGGCCATCACAAAATATTTTCCTTAATCAATTGGCTCATAGCATAACCAATCTGCAAGTATCTCATCCGAAGATGTATCTCTGAGGAATTTTAATTAAATAAGTCGTTTATAAATCAACGAGTTAATTTATTAAATGATTAATCAATAAATCAAAATTTTTTCTTGACAGCCACATCACTTGGTCAGTGTCATGTCCAAATATCAGCTTCCTTACTCAAAAGGTGCCTGAGTTAATGTAATGTAATTACTGTAATAAGATTACTGCAATTACTGTAATGATTACTGTAATTACTGTAATTACCGGAACTGTAATTACTGTAATTACCTCAGGTAATTACTGTAATGTAATTACTGTAATGTAATACGAAATGTAATTAATTAAATAAGTACTTCCTTAATCGCTAATAATTAAATAACTCGTGAATTCTTATCCGATTTACTTAACATTTGAGTGTCCCCAAAACGTTGGAGCAAAACGTTGCAACAACGAAAGTGAAACGTTGTAGCGACGTTGTGGAGACGTTAGCAAAACCCAACATTTGAATGTTCCCAAAACGTTGGAGCAAAACGTTGCAACAACGAAAGTGAAACGTTGTGGCAACGTTGTGGAAACGTTAGCAAACCACAACATTTGAATGTTCCCAAAACGTTGGAGCAAAACGTTGCAACAACGAAAGTGAAACGTTGTAGCGACGTTGTGGAAACGTTAGCAAACCACAACATTTGAATGTTCCCAAAACGTTGGAGCAAAACGTTGCAACAACGAAAGTGAAACGTTGTAGCGACGTTGTGGAAACGTTAGCAAAACCCAACATTTGAATGTTCCCAAAACGTTGGAGCAAAACGTTGCAACAACGAAAGTGAAACGTTGTAGCGACGTTGTGGAAACGTTAGCAAACCACAACATTTGAATGTTCCCAAAACGTTGGAGCAAAACGTTGCAACAACGAAAGTGAAACGTTGTAGCGACGTTGTGGAAACGTTAGCAAACCACAACATTTGAATGTTCCCAAAACGTTGGAGCAAAACGTTGCAACAACGAAAGTGAAACGTTGTGGCGACGTTGTGGAAACGTTAGCAAAACCCAACATTTGAATGTTCCCAAAACGTTGGAGCAAAACGTTGCAACAACGAAAGTGAAACGTTGTGGCGACGTTGTGGAAACGTTAGCAAAACCCAACATTTGAATGTTTCCAAAACGTTGGAGCAAAACGTTGCAACAACGAAAGTGAAACATTGTAGCGACGTTGTGGAAACGTCAGCAAACCACAACATTTGAATGTTCCCAAAACGTTCCAACAACAAATGATCACAAGTAATTATCACATTGCAATGACCTCTAAACATTCCTAAACCAATAAGCTAGTCTGGCGATGCCAAATACCTCACACGTCTGTCATCTTAGAAGTCGCTGTTTGCTTTAGACAAATACTTATCAAAGCCTTCAGACAAACTATTAGCAATATTATTCCTAGGATTAAAATTATTAGGATTATTATCAAATATTTATCAAAATATTATGATTATCATCAAACCAATGAATGACTCAATTTTTTTTTTTAATGACTGCACATCCAAACCTAGATATTTTGAGTTCCGTAACTTTAATACTTCAAATTTTCCATTCCTTCCCTTCCTGATCCTTAGATGTAGGGATGGGTTCTTTTTAGGATCATGTTGCATCGAGCATTATTTTCCAAAACAGTGTGAACATTAAACTACACCATTACCTCTGACATCCCACAATTACCATTAGCTTTCCCATGATGTCGCGATATGACCTTATAATCCCATAAAACTCTTTAATACTTCAAATTTTCCATTCCTTCCCTTCCTGATCCTTAGATGTAGGGATGGGTTCTTTTTAGGATCATGTTGCATCGAGCATTATTTTCCAAAACAGTGTGAACATTAAACTACACCATTACCTCTGACATCCCACAATTACCATTAGCTTTCCCATGATGTCGCGATATGACCTTATAATCCCATAAAACTCTTTAATACTTCAAATTTTCCATTCCTTCCCTTCCTGATCCTTAGATGTAGGGATGGGTTCTTTTTAGGATCATGTTGCATCGAGCATTATTTTCCAAAACAGTGTGAACATTAAACTACACCATTACCTCTGACATCCCACAATTACCATTAGCTTTCCCATGATGTCGCGATATGACCTTATAATCCCATAAAACTCTTTAATACTTCAAATTTTCCATTCCTTCCCTTCCTGTCACCCTTTGCATTGTTGAAAGCACAACCGTGAAGCATGTCTCAAAGGCTTAGTGATGGACCTGGACAAAATTTGATGCAATTTTCATCCAATCGCCATCTTTCATATTAATTCTGGACCGGTATAAGATGGGGTTGTCTGTCATGAATTTATTTGTTGATCGAACGAGTTTTAGATATGGTGGGAAAACTGAAAAAAAAATTATTTATTAAAAACGGGTGTACACGATTGTACATGTGTACGGACCTTACCGAACCTTACCGAACCGGCAAACAAATCACCTCATGGTGCACTTCATGAGCCGATTTGCCTGCAGACCAGAGCAAGGCTTTTGTACATATCCTCGCAAGCTCACGAATAATAGAATCATTTAAAACGTTCCATCCCTGGATTACCTATGGACAATCACAAGTCGCACACACCAAATCCTCCATGTATATACACATAACTATTCCCAAGTTCGTAAATCATACTGGACAAAAACAAGACACACTCACCTTTACAGGTCTTGTATGTGTCCAATTGATCTCAGCGGTGCCTCCAAATTGTAGGGGAAGTGGTGGGGGAGACTCAATACGCCAATGGTCGGAAACAGGTTTTACAAAAGGTCATGACTTTATTATTAACTGGTTGTTCACTTTCATTCCAATACCAAATAACTACCGTTTAACTCAATGGACCAGGTTAACTCTATTCGCATGGTCCTTCTCGTTCGGCCGATGTTCCTCCGCCATTCCCGTCAGGCAGAGGTTCTGAGTATGAGTGCTCTCTCTCAGCGCTGTTCACAGGGTTCCGTTCCGTTCCGTAGGTCAGAGCTTCTGGTGACAAGTCTCCTGACTCATCGTTTGCTCTGGTTTTTATGGGCCTTGTCGCGCTAATCCTTTCTCCGCTAATGCCCCGAGGTCATGCATGCACCGAGTCCTGGCACCAGCTCGCTCCCCTCCTGCTGCGAGTTCCGTTTACCAAACGATAGGGGGGTGCTCCAGCCTGGGGCTGTGACCAGGTGGACAAGAGATTACCATGTTCGTGCACATTCTTGGCATCCATTTACGAAATCGTTACCAGTCTTTAATCAATGAGTTACCAGTGCCAATCAATAAGTTACACTGAGTTACACTTCCACACCGCCATAATCTCACAGTTACGCATTTGCACGTAATTCAGAGCGAAAAGAGATTGCGTTTTTTCACATTTCAGCGAGGAACATTGCCATTCACACTACATAGGTTTTTTTTTCTTTCATCTTTAGATCCATATTTTTAGCCATAACGTAGCGAATGTAGCGTAACGTAGCGTAGCTAACGTAGCGTTAGCATAGCGATCCTCGCTCAGAATCTTCGTCAGGTTCGCGAGCGAGTTAGCCAAAACGTAAAAGTGAAAATATATCGAATGCTGTTTTGATGCTTTTTACTGCTGTTTTGATGCTTTTACATTGCTGTTTCGATGCTTTTTCACTGCTGTTCTGATGCTTTTTCACTGCTGTTTTGATGCTTTTTCACAGCTGTTCTGATGCTTTTTTGCCGTTTTTTTAAATATAAAAATCTCATTAAAAAAAAAAAATCCAAAGAAATCTCACAATGATGACATATAATTCACAGAAAACGTTGAAGCAACCGTGTAATATTGCGGTGATGTTTCACTCTGAGTGAGAATAGTTCTAAATTTTAAAAACTTTCATCTGATATTTGTGATTTATTTCAAACAAACTGTATTTCCCATCTACACGGCCATGTATTCCTATTAACGTTATGTAAAGTACATAAATTGTGTGGATTACATCATTTGTGGATGTGATCAATTGCCAGTAACCATCTATATCCCTCCCCTCCCCTTCCCCCTCCCTTCCACCTCCACCCTATCCTCTCCCCTTCCCCCCTCCCTTTTCCCCTCCCCTCCCCTCCCCCCTCCCCCTCCCTTTCCCCCCTACCCCTCCCTTTCCCCCCTACCCCTTCCTTTCCCCCCTACCCCTTCCCCTCTCCCCCTCCCCCTCCCCCTACCCTCCCCCTCCCCCTACCCTCCCCCACCCCTTCCCCCTCCCTTCCCCCTCCCTTCCCCCTCCCTTCCCGCTCCACCCTACCCTCTCCCCTTCCCACCTCCCTCTTCCCTCCCCCTCCCTTTCCCCCTCCCCCTTCCCCTTCCCCTCCCTCTCCCCCTCCCCCCTCCCTCTCCCCCCCCCCTCAGCCTCCCCCCTCCCATTACCCCTCCCACCTCCCCCTCCCCCTCCCCCCTCTCCTCCCCTCTCCCTCCCCTTCCCCTCCCCTCCCCTTCCCCCTCCCCCTCCCCTCCCCCGCCCGGCATTGCCGGGCACTTCTGCTAGTGTATCTATATAATATGGATATGTATCTATATATGTATATGTATTCTGTATCTATATATGGATATGTATCTATATATGTATATGTATTATGTATCTATATATGTATATGCATCTACAGACTTGGCATTTAATATGGATTTTTTTTGTGGGGGTGAACTTACTTTTCAAGATGACTTAGAACCAAAAGTTCATTGGAATTATGTTGAAATTATTCTAGATTTTGTTAATGTGACCTTTAAAAGAAAGAAAAACCACATTTGACATTTCGAAGTAAATAAATTGATCCTTGAAAGTGATGGAAACTGATATCGAACACAATTCACGGACAGTACTGTGTTAAACTTCTGTGCGTTTTCCAGAAGTATCTCTTTATTTTGCACATTAGCCAAAATTTTTGTTTAACAAAAACCAAAGTTAAATTACGACTGGGATTACGGACAGTAAAATTACAGTTCAGTACTTCGTGTAACCCCCACGAGCATTCAGGAGAGCACGTACACATTGAGGCATGCTTTTCACGAGATTTGCCAAGGTTTGGAAACGAATCGCTTGCCATGCAGTTACAATAGCCTGCTGCAATTCACGCACAGAGGCAGGCTGCTGGTCCAAGTTGTCCATTTGACACGTTAATTCTGTCCACAAGTTCTCTATCGGATTCATATCCGGGGACATGGCAGGCTACTCCATATGCTCTACACCACGGTCAGCAAGAAAGTGTTGGATCATGCGAGCACGATGAGGCCTTGCATTGTCATCTTGGAAGACAATGTTTCCTCGAAAGGCTGCACGAACAAATGGAAGCAATGTTTCTTCCAGAATGGCCCTGTGCCTGAACTGGTTCAGGTTTCCATTCAGAACCACCAGGTCAGTTTTGCCCCCTGCATGAAAAGCAGCCCAAACGGTCACCCCACCACCTCCAGCTTGGACTCTTGGCACTATACAATCTTCGTTGCAGGCTTCATGCACTTGTCTGCGCACTCGGACGCGGCCATATTGACGATAGACCAGAAATCTAGACTTGTCACTGAAGATCACGTGATTCCAGTGTCCTGGCTGCCATTGACGGTGCTCTCTGGCCCACTGCAATCGGCGCTGGCGGTGTTGTCTGGTCAGTCGTGGCTTTCTCAGGGGACGCCTGGCACGATAGCCTGCTTGAACCAGTCGTTGGTTGACTAGCCTTCTGGATACAGGCACATTTGTCAGTTGCTGCCACTCAGCCCGAAGCCGATTAGCTGACTTGGTACGGCCATTGCAGACTAACCGGTACAGCTGGCGATCATCCTTCCTTGTGGTTCTGCGGGGACGTCCTGACCTCGGTATTGGAGTAGGGACACCCCTCTGAGCATTTCGTTTCAGGATCTTTGACACCTGACCTTGAGTGATGCCATACTGCCGAGCAATAGCACGCTTTTTCATGCCGGAATTTCGTAAAGCCTCCACTAACTGACAAACAGCATTGTCGAGTTGACGGACCAGCTCCAGGGGGAAGAGACAATAACTTTTGTAGACGTGCAGAAGTTGTTTTCCACTAATACAGAACGCAACAACCCTTATATACCCGATTGTGAAGCCAATCGTCAAATGTACCTGTCCGTACATTTTGTCACGCCACCTGTGATATAATCCTGTTATTGACTTCTTGCTGCGACAGACAATCAGTGACATGGTTCTTTTAACAAAGAAATCACCGAAGCGTAAAAGAAACTCACCAGATTGATATACCGAGTTCAGAAAGTAAACCCGTCAAGAAAGAAAAAAAAATTCCATATTAAATGCCAAGTCTGTATATATGTATATGCATCTATATATGTATATGCATCTATATATGTATATGTATCTATATATGTATATGCATCTATATATGTATATGTATCTATATATGTATATGTATCTATATACAGTCACGTGAAAAAGTAAGTACACCCCATGTAAAGTTTTGACTTTTTCAACATAATTCAACATACAGATATTTGATCTTCATTTCAACAATATTGATAGACAAAGGTGATATAATATAACAAATATCATGAAACATTTACATTTTGTAGTCCATTGTATAATTTAAATAAACATAAATGCAAATTTCGCATGTGGAAAAAGTAAGTACACCCTTGGCTCTAATAGGTGGTATTGCCCCCTTTGGCAGAAACAACCTCAAGTAGGCGTTTCTTATAACTGTCTACCAGTCTCTGACATCGACTGGGACAAATTTTTACCCACTCCTCCATGCAGAATTCTTTCACTTGTGCGATGTTTGAGGGGTTTCTTGCATGCACAGCTCGTTTCAAATCCCCCCACAACATCTTGATGGGATTTAGATCCGGGCTTTGACTTGGCCATTCCAGAACCCTCCATTTCTTTGTCTTCAGCCATTCCTTGGTGGATTTACTGGTATGTTTAGGGTCATTGTCATGTTGCAAGGTCCACCTTCGGTTGTGCTTCAACTTTCTGACAGATGGCCTCACATTATCCTCAAGCACCCTCTGGTACAATGAAGAATTCATCGTGGATTCTATGATGGTGAGCTGCCCAGGCCCTGATGCAGCAAAGCTGCCCCAAACCATAATATTTCCACCACCATGCTTTACAGTTGGTATCAGGTTCTTGTGGTCAAATGCTGTCTTTGGTTTTTGCCAAACATGTCTTCTGGTACTGTGGCCAAATAGCTCTACCTTTGACTCATCTGTCCAGAGCACATTGTTTCAGAATGCTGGTCTTTGCCTCGGTTCATTGGCAAACTTGAGTCTTGCCCTGATGTTCTTTCTGGACAGCAAAGGTTTCCTCCTGGCACACCTCCCATGTAGATCAAATTTGTGCAGCCTCTTTCTAATGGTAGACTCGTTCACTTTGACATCAACAGTGGCAAGAGCTACCTGTAGGTTCCGTGATGACATTCTGGGGTTCTTAGAGACTTATTTCAGCATCTTGCGGTCTGCTCTCGGGCTGAACTTGCTGGGGCGGCTTGGCCGCAACTGCCAATATCTATCAATGTTGGCAGTTGTTTGGAATCTTCTCCACTTGTAGATGATCTTCCGGACAGTCGAATGATTGATTTCAAATTGTTTGGAGATCTTTTTAAATCCCTTCCTCGACTAGTAGGCATCTATAACCTTCTTTCGGAAAGCCTCAGAGAGCTCTTTTGATCTAGGCATGGTGGCGCCGCACACTTCAACAACAAAGAGCAAACCAAACGAAATGTCTCTGAGGTTTAAATAAGACAGGTTCCTCCAAGATCCTCTCTAACGATGTTCTAATCATTTGCACCTGAGCTGGTGCACCTGATTCTAATTTTAGGTATTTGAAGTAGTGATAAGTGTCGGGGTGTACTTACTTTTTCCACACGCGAAATTTGCATTTACGTTTATTTAAATTATACAATGGACTACAATGTGTAAATGTTTCATGATATTTGTTATATTATATCACCTTTATCTCACAATATTGTTGAAATGAAGATCAAATATCTGTATGTTGAAATATGTTGAAAAAGTCAAAACTTTACATGGGGTGTACTTACTTTTTCATGTGACTTTATGTACGGAGACCATGGAATGATGAGAGGAATTGCAGGTGAAAGTAGATCACTAAAAGAGCTAACATTAATCACAAAAAGACAAACTGACACATAAAACATACAATAAAGGGAACAGGAGACAAGATGGGGAGAGACAGGGAAGCACACAAGTACAACATTTGAGAGCAGGGACATCGGGAGATCTGTGGGAAGGAGAGGGCTTGGGGAGAGTTGGCATGGGAACGGGGGGGGGGGGTGGGAGGGGAGAGGTATAAACACATGGACACTGCTAGAACTTCCAGGACAGAAGTTGGTATTTCAAAAATGTGGTTCCGGGGTGATGTTAACGGGGGAAGAAAAGATCAAGGTTTTGGATGGGGGAAGAGAAGAGATGGTGGTGAACAGCTGTTTTAAAGACCTGGAGGGAGGAGTGGGATTGAAGGGAGTGAGGGAGTTTGTTCCAGAGGCGGGAGAAAAGAGGAATGAAAGAGTGAAGGTGAGCAGAGAGTCTTGATTTTGGCAGTTTAACCATAAGAGGGTTGCTGGCAGATCTTGTGCGACCTGTAAGAATATTTGCGGGACAGAGCCCAGAGAGAGCTGGGGGAGCAAGGCCGGAGAGGAGTCGGTAGAAGACAGAAAGACCACCAACCTGCCTGCGGTGAGTGAGTGAAAGGCCCTCGGAGATAGCGTCATCGCGGGAGATTCCAATGATTCTGAACACTTTGGTTTCAACAGCGTGAAGCCGAGCTAGGTGTGAGGCAGGAGCACCGGCCCAGAGGGGGGTTCTCAAACTCTCACATCCGAAGACGACATTGTCAACCGTTGGACGAAAATAATTTCAAGACCTATTAAATCATCCATCCACTCTAAGTGCTGATGCACTACAAAGCCTTGAACTGCCACTCCAAGAAGAGACAGGAAGCATACCAACTATGGCAGAACTAACTGTCAAGCACACTAAAGGAATGAAAAAAGTGAAGGTTCCAGGATTGGATTGTGTTCCATCAAAAACTCTTAAATATGGGGGCCTCTCTCTCATGATGCTGCGTTTCTTCAAGCATTGCTGGAAGATGGAAAAAAATTAAACAGGCGTTTAAAAAGGCCGCTATTATCGCCATTTACAAAAATAAGTTTGACCAAGTAGAATGTGCACATCATCTGGGTATCTCTCTTGTTACCTCTGCCACCGAAGGTGGACGGAGGTTATGTCCGGAGGGGTTGGACCCCTGTCTGTGTGTTTGTTACTTGCGAAGTTTAAGATTCGCAAGGATATGAGTTGGTCTGGTCTGTTATTCTGTTTGTCTGTGTGTACGTCAATCGCCCACAGGTCACAATTTTAAACCCATCTTTACGAAACTTCACCAAAAATGGTAGAGTTGGTCATAAGAACCACCTTTAGAGGCCATTTTTCCCCACAGAGCAGGGGTCTCTTGCGACACACAGGGAATTACCAGTGAACTGGTTCTCAATTTGCTGACCTCGGAAGGATGACAGGCCGAGTCAGCCCCCCTGGCGTTAATTCAGCGATCGACCGGGATTTGAACCCTGGATCCTCGGATCCCAAGCCGCATCCTAACCGCTAAGCCAACACCAAGTCATAAGGAAGAAGCCTATTGATTTTGAGGTGAATGGGTCAAAAGGTGAAGAGCACATTGTCAATTTTCAATCGAGTCAGTTAATGTCTACGGATACACTGTATAATAAAACTGAAAAATACAGGTGGACCGTGAAGCTTCATTGAGGTGAAGTCTTGGTTGACCCCTGTGAGTATGTCTATTAATTATGTACTGTTTGAACATTAGTTGGACCATGAGTACATCTATTAATTATTTATTATTGGACCTTGACTAAGTCTATTAATTACCTCTATTAATTATGGACTATTGGAACATACCTTTTAGACATGTAGACCTTTAGAGTCCTTACACCTCCCTGTAGAATCCGAAGACCCCTAAAACTGTTTATAAACCCATGACCTTTTACAATCCTTTGCCTTTTTATTTGTTTATTTATTTTTTTGTATACAAAATCGAGGCTTGTGTAAGAGCTAGAAGCCTAGATCCTTTATAGCAGGGGTGGGGAACCTTTTTCCTGTCGAGGGCCATTTCGATTTTTCGAACATCCTTCGAGGGCCATGCTAAATTATTGAATACATATATCGGACTCACCTAATGCGATGGCTGGAACTGTTTCTCTTTGGCGAGGCGTTTGGTGTCAGGTGGTAGTGATGATGATGCTACTCGCAGCTGGTTTTCCAGGTTTGGGCCAGTCAGTCTTGAGCGAAACCGAGTCTTTGCAAGAGTCAGTTTTGAAAAGAACTGCTCACAGCTGTAGGTCGTCCCAAACAGTGATGCAAACTTCAGTGCATGTCTCCTCAGAATGGGAAAATCCTCAGCACGTACATAGTTTGTAGAACTCGAGCAAAGGGAGGACAAATCTCACACTCTTACTATGTCTCTCCGAAAATATCGACTGGACAACCCTCCCATCTACTTTCTCAACAATCCTCTCCAAGAAGTTCTGTCGCTCAAGCTTTTGGGTCTCACTATCTGCCATGATCTTTCTTGGGAAAACCACATTTCCAAGCTGGCCTCCAAAGCCAGTCGCCGACTGGGCATCCTCCGTCGTGCGAAGTCCTTCCTCGGCACACCTGAGCTCCTCACCACATACAAGGCTTTCATCCGCAGCTCAATGGAATACTGTTCTCCCCTATGGGCCGGTGCTCCTGCCTCACACCTAGCTCGGCTTCACACTGTTGAAACCAAAGCTTTCAGAATTATTGGAATCTTTCGTGATGAACCTATCTCTGAGGGCCTTTCACTCACTCACCGCAGGCAGGTAGGTGGTCTTTCTGTCTTCTTCCGACTCCTCTCCGGCCTTGCACCCCCAGCTCTCTCTGTGCTCTGTCCCCCAAATATTCCTACAGGTCGCACAAGATCTGCCAACAACCCTCTGATGGTTAAACAGCCGAAATCTCGGCTTTCTGCTCACCTTCACTCTTTCATTCCTCTTTTCTCCCGCCTCTGGAACAAACTCCCTCACTCCCTTCAATCCCACTCCTCCCTCCAGGTCTTTAAAACAGCTGTTCACCACCATCTCTTATCTTCCCCCATCCAAAACCTTGATCTTTTCTACCCCCGCTAATTCACCCCAGATCCACCTTGTTTGAAATTCCAATTTCTTTCCTGGAAGTCTTGGCAGTGTCCATATGTTTTATACCTCTCCCACCCCCCTTCCCATGCCCCCCCTTCCCATGCCCCCCCCCCCCCAAAGCCCTTTCCCTCTCACAGATCTCTCGATGTCTCCATGTCTCTCGGTCCCTGCTCTCAAATGTTGTGTTTGTGTCCTTCCCCCTCTCTCCCCATCTTGGCTACCGCTCCCGATGTTATATGTTTCATGTGTCGGTTTGTCTTTCTGTGTGATTAATGTTCGCTCTTTCACGAGCCTCGATCTTGTATACAAAAAAAAAAAATAATTTTTTTTAAAAAAAAATAGATAGATGAATTGCCTCGCGGGCCGGATCAAACGGTCTCGCGGGCCGTATACGGCCCGGAGGCTGGAGGTTCCCCACCTCAGCTTTATAGCCTTAAGACCCTCTGGACCTTTTCTAATCTGAAGACCTCTGGGACCCCTGAGACCCACCAGACGTCTAGAATCCATAAGACCTTTTATAACCCGAAGACAATTTCTAACCCTAAAACCCTTTAAGACCCCCAAAGGCTTATTAGACCCTTCCAGACCCATAAGACCCTTGCAGACCCCAAAAAACCCTTCAGACCCCTAGGACCCATAAGACCCTTATAAAGAGCCTTTATAACCCCAAGACCCTTAAGACCTCTAAGACCCCCAGGACCCTTGATAACCCTACAACCCTTTATAGCCCTATGACCCTTTAGGACCCTAAGAAGCCTTAGTCCCATAAGACCCTATACACCCCGTTATACCTCTGTCTGCAGGCCTTCTGCAGTAACACTTGAGGGTCTCCAGTTATAATCAAAAGGCCCCCCATTGGTAAAGTACCTCCGTACCAAGCTAAGAGGGTGCAATATTTAATTAATTAATTTTATCTTTCTTTCTTTTCATGTTCTGCTCATCTTGGTTGGTAGATAGTGAAAAATCCCATTTGGCAAAAGGAAAAGGAAAACGGTATCCATGACAACAATTTCATCCCATTATAATCCCATATAAATGTATCAGAGTGAAACTTGCACAGCTTATTTGTACGTATGTGGTATATCTATCTATAATTCCAGTAATCTCTGTTTGTTTGTACGTTTGTACGTTTGTTTGTCTGTGACCGCTGTTTCTCGACAACCACGGGTCCGATATACTTTTAACTTGCCAGGTATATTGCTGGGGACCCGAGGATGTGCCTTTTCAAGGTTTCATATTAATCGGACAATTACTTACCGAGCTATGTCCAAAAAACGATTCAACCAATCAGAGAGCAGCGAACTATCGCGTGTGCCGAACGTGGCGGACACACTCTGCCTCGGATGGCACATTTGAGAGCGTATTCATTTATTTCACGTTTGCAAACTATGTTGGCGTTAAACTATGTTTTAAAACTAATAAAAACGAATTTGCGATTCATTCGCTTTCCTGCGCGTTTGTGCACGCGATGGCGATTTCTTTACCAAACTCCGGAAGCCGTTCGCTTTGGACCAAACCATTTCATGTAAATAGAGGGGGGGGATATAATTTTAGATATAGATATAGTACGGGCAATGCCCTAGTGTTTATAAAATCTGGTTAAAATTGGTCAAAGGTCAAGGTCAATGCCATCCAAAACATGTAAAATACCTGTTCGGCGGCAATTAGAAAATGTATCAAGCAAGTTTGTTATGCATGACGTCATTTCCATCATGTAAAACACTTGATAGGTCAAGTTTTCCAAATTACCAAATTGCTGTTTCCATGGCAACTATTGTTTATTTGGATTTTGCAAGTATCGTGCTCTGCACGACGTTGTTGTTGTTTGTCTGTCTATCTGTCTGTGAGAGGAATATCACAAAAAGAGATGGACAGATTTGAATGAAACTTCATGGACAGGGTGTGTGTGTATGTGTGTGTGTGTGTGTGTTTGTGTGTGTGTGTGTGTGTTTGTGTGTGTGTATGTGTGTGTGTGCGGGTGTGTGTGTGTGTGTTTGTGTGTTAGTTTGTGTGTGTGTGGTGTGTTTGTGTGTGTGTGTGTATGTGTGTGTGTGGTGTGTAGGATGAATTGATTTGATTTTGAAGATACGGATCTGGATACAAAATGTTTTTTAAGTGATTCTTCACCATTGACAGATGGGACAAAATACGATACAACAACAACAACAACATGCATTTTAAGGCCATGCTCCCTGCTAGAGCGGGGGTTAGCCTTGCGGTCCCCATGACAATCTTCTCCATTTTGCCCTATTTTCTGCATCTCTCCTTGTTAACCCCCTTGCCCGCATTTCTTCTTCCACCATCTTTAGCCAAGTCTTTCTCGGTCTTCCCCGTCCTCTACTTCCTTCTACATTAACTTCCATCACTCTTCTCAACCAGTCACTTTCATCCTTCCTCAATACATGACCAAACCATCTCAACCTGTTCCTCTTCACAGCATCAATCACAGGCAATATTCCCATCATCTTTCGCAATTCATCATTTGTCTTCCTCTCTCTCAACGATACTCCGCACATCCATCGAACCATTCGCATTTCCACCCTTTCCAGCCTTCGTTGCTGCTCTACGTTCATTACCCATGTCTCGCTCCCATAAATCATAACACTTCTCACACATGCAGCATACACCTTTCCCTTCAGCTTCAGCGACACTCTCCTCCTCATCAGCACGCCACTCAGTTCCCGAAACTTCTTCCATGCACATCTCACTCGAGCAACCGTTGCCGAGTCTGATCCACCTTCTCCATTCAGCATGTCTCCGAGGTAGCAAAATGTTTTCACACCTTCCAGCTTCACGCCGTCTCCAAGATCCAACTCAACATTTCCTCCATCTGCAGCTCCCTCTGTGCACACCTTACATTTGAATGTAGCTGCCACACTGGTTAATGACCCTCTCAGACCACTACATTTTTGATGAACCCACTCAGCACACATTGTACATTGAATGGAGTTCACTCCGACACCCTTCCTGCACACAGCACACGGCCACTTCTCAGTTCTTTCCACCTCACCACATGCTTTACCACTTGCCATCACCTTTGTCTTTCCGATATTCACCTTCAGACCTTTTGTCTCCATACATTCCTTCCACTTGTTCATCTTTTCCTTCAGTCCATCCATACTTTCCGCAATCAACACCAGATCATCTGCATACATCAACTCCCACGGTAAACCCTCCTTTACGGTCTGAGCCAGCACCTCCATCACAGCTACAAATAGTAGTGGACTTAGTACCGACCCCTGATGCACTCCCACCTTCACCTCAAACTCACCACTGTTCCCGTCCTTCGTCCTTACAGCTGTGCGTGCTCTTTTGTACATTGCCATCACTACTCTGATCAACCATTCCTCCACTCCTAACTTCCTCAATGCCCATGTCAATACTTTGCGTGGAACCCTATCGAATGCTTTCTCCAGATCAACAAACCCAAAAAACAACTTCTTCCTCTTATCCATGTATATACTTCTCCTGCAACTGCCTCACAATGAAAAGCGCATCTGTCGTTCCTCTTCCTGGCATAAATCCAAACTGCATTTCGTCGATCTTCACTTTCTTCCTTATCCTCCTCTCCAACACCCTTTCCGATACCTTCATTCCATGCTCCAATAACTTTATCGCTCGGTACGAGCCACACTCCAGAGGGTCACTTTTCCTCTTGTATAGAGGGACGAGGGTACTCAGTTCCCAAACCACTGGAATGCGGCCTTCTTTCACCACCAGATTACAGATCTCTGTCATTCTCTTCACACCTCAACTTCCTGCTGCCTTCAACATATCTCCCACAACTCCCGTCGGCCCTCCCGCTTTTCCACTCTTCATTGCTTTTATCGCTTCCTCAACTTCCTTCTCAGTTATCTTCTCTGCCAGTCCTAAAACTGGGTTACTCTCTATGTTGCCATCCCATTCATTCTCTGTATTCAACAGCATTTCCATATATCTTTTCCATCTTCCTTTAATTCCATCTGGGTCGACAACGATTTGTCCCACTTCATCCTTCAAGCAACTCACCCCCATCACATCACACCTCTCTTTCGCTATCTGCTTTGCAATCCTGAATACTGCTTTCTGACCCTCTTCCGAATCCAAGCATTCTCCGAACATTTTCCGACATGCCTCCTGCGCCTTTGCTACCTCTTTCTTTGCAGCCTTCCTGGCTGCCTTATAACTTTCATGCTCTGCTGTTTCTGCTCCCGTACCCTTCGCCTTCTGCCACTCTTTGAACTTCTTCCTCTTCTCGTCAATCCTCTTTCCAACCTCAACATCCCACCACCATGTTTCCGAGTGCCTCGGTGGTCCTTTTGTCCATCCACATACCTCACCAACGGCTCCCAACAGACTAGCTTTCATTGACATCCAACCACTTTCAAGCTCAACCACATCATCCTCTACCCCACTCAGCCTCTCTTTTAATGCCTCCCTTACTGTCACCTCTTTCAACCTCCACACCTTCTTTCTCGGTTGGTACTTCACCCGCCGAGCTCTCCTTGCACCTTTCACCCTTATGTCGCAGACAACCAAGTGGTGCTGTGAAACAGCCTCCTCCCCCGGGATCACCTTTGTGTCCCGGAGGTGCCCCCTATCTCGCCGACGCACCATCAGGTAGTCAACGGTTGTCGTCGACCCACCTGACGTGTATGTAACAAGCTTATTGTCCTCTTTCTGGAACTGAGTATTACAAATCAACAAATCAGCTCCATCAGCAAACTCCAAAATCCTTTCACCTTCTCCATTTCTCACACCATATCCGTAACCCCCATGAACTCCCTCAAAACCATCCATACTCCTTCCCACATGTCCATTCAGGTCTCCTCCCACCACAACAACTTCCTCATCTTTCACGTTTTCCATCAGCTTCTCTATCGCACACCAGAACTTGTCCTTCTCTTCATCGCTTCGACCAACCTGCGGAGCATATCCCGAGATGACGTTCACCAAGAGCTTTCCAATCATCATTTTCACCATCATCAACCTATCACTCACTCTAGTCACACTCACCACACTGTCTACAAACTCCTCAGAAAACAGGACACCAACACCATTCACGCCCTCTGGGCACCCTTGCCACACAAACTTGTATTTCTGTTCCTGCCTACCCTTCACCATTCTCACACCACTTCCCTTCCATCTCGTCTCTTGCACACAACATATGTCCACTCTTCTTCTGACCAATACTTCCACCACTTCTCCTGATCTCCCTGTCATTGTCCCCACATTCCATGTCCCAAATCTCAGAAACCGATCTCCACTTCGGGCTGCACCCTGCCCATATGTACTTGTGATTGTCATGGTTCCCTTTTTGAGGCAATGTTTTTATACGATACATACATACATATACGATACTTCGGGACAAAATACGATACATAGCACGATATTTCAAAACGTTCTGGACAGATTATGTCCAAACTAGGTGGACGAGTTGGTTTGGCGACAAGAACAAGGTGATTCGATTTTGGTCCAGGTCCGAATCCAGATCCGGCCTATCAGTGGGATACAAAACGTCAACTGTTCAGCAGCCTGGCGGAGGTACGCGCTCTACGAGTCTCGTCTATAGGTGGGAAAGTGTTGGCAAAAGTTATCGTGAAATGCCGACAAATCATTGCAACATTCTTCCAGAAAGCCAATGTGGTTTCCGGGCCAAGAGATCAACCCATTGATATGATATTTATGCTGCGCCAACTGCACAACATCAAAATCTGTATTCCGTCTTCGCCAACCTTACAAAGGCATTCGATTCAGGGGACCAATAAATCTTGTGGAAGATTCTAGGCTTACGTGGACGCTCTGGTGGAAGATGCCAGGCTTACGTGGACGCTCTGGTGGAAGATGCCAGGCTTACGTGGACGCTCTGGTGGAAGATGCCAGGCTTACGTGGACGCTCTGGTGGAAGATGCCAGTCTTACGTGGGCCCTCTGGTGGAAGATGCCAGGTTTACGTGGACGCTCTGGTGGAAGATGCCAGGCTTACGTGGACGCTCTGGTGGAAGATGCCAGGCTTACGTGGACGGCTCTGGTGGAAGATGCCAGGCTGACGTGGGCACTCTGGTGGAAGATGCCAGGCTTATGTGGACACTCTGGTGGAAGATGCCAGGCTTACGTGGGCGCTCTGGTGGAAGATGCCAGTCTTACTTGGGCGCTCTGGTGGAAGATGCCAGGCTTACGTGGGCGCTCTGGTGGAAGATGCCAGGCTTACGTGGGTGCTCTGGTGGAAGATGCCAGTCTTACGTGGGCGCTATGGTGGAAGATGCCAGGCTTACGTGGGCGCTCTGGTGGAAGATGCCAGGCTTACGTGGGCACTCTGTTGGAAGATGCCAGGCTTACGTGGACGCTCTGGTGGAAGATGCCAGGCTTACGTGGGCGCTCTGGTGGAAGATGCCAGGCTTACGTGGACGCTCTGGCAAGCTGGGGAAGGTGATAAGTTTTCACGATGACATGAAGGTATTTGTCTCGGTTGGTGAGAGCAGGGAAATCTTTGATGGAAGTCATGGGTTAAAAAAAGGGATGCATGTTCCACATTTACTGCGGTGTTAAGAGATGACAAGTCAAATTTATATTAGAATGAGAACACGTGGTGGTTTTTAACATCCTAGAACACTGAAGATGAACACGAATGTGCATGTAGTTCTGGAACTTGTTTTTGCGGACGTTGCCACCCTTATTTGCCTACGATTTGTACAACATGCCAATGTACAACATGTACACAATTTGTACAACATGCCAATGTACAACATGTACACAATTTGTACAACATGCCAATGTACAACATGTACACAATTTGTACAACATGCCAATGTCTCTCAATCTCTTCAATACAGCTCGGCAAACTTGGGCCTCGCCATCAACATAAAGAAAACAGAACATCTGTACCAGGCACCACTTAATACGTCTGTACCAGGCATCACTTAACACGTCTGTACTCGGCACCACTTAATACGTCTGTACCAGGCACCACTTAACACGTCTGTACCAGGCACCACTTAACACGTCTGTACCAGGCACCACTTAACACGTCTGGTCACTGCACGGAATTCCCTGTGCTGCACGGAGCTGTTGGCCTTACTTAGAGTCCTTTTATATACAGAGTTGCGCCATAGAGGGTCCGGAAAAATCTAGTCACGTGATTGCGTGGAGCCATTTTGAGTCCATCGCGGACAGGATCAGGATCGGACGGATATCGGTCAGCGTTTTAACGTTCCCGCTGTACGCAGCGTTCTCATTCGTGTTTTACATCGATTTTACGACAAAATGACAGGTTGTAGCGCCTGTGGGTGCACAAATAGAACGGAGAAGGGAATCAAGATGTATAGATTTCAATCAGATGCTAAAAGACGGAAAATCTGGGAGAACAGAGTCAGTCGTGTTGGATGGAAAGTAACTTCTTCGTCAGTTCACTGCCAGGTCAGTGTGATGGTGGTAATGGTCCCATATGTGTACACACACACACACACACACACACACACATACACACACACACATACACACACACACACACACACACACATAAAGTGCTTGCTCGCTGCTCCATCGAGCTCCTCCTCCTGCTTCCACACTCCTCCTCTTCCTGTCCCTCCCCCTGCCGCCCTTTCCCCCTCCCCCTATCCCCCCTTCGCTCCTCCCTTTCCCCCCCCTTTAACCCCTGCCCTCCCTTTTACCTCTTCCCCTCCTTCCCCCCCTTTCCTCCTCTCCCCCATCCCCCCTCCTCTCCCTTCCCCCTCTCCCCCCATCCCCCTACCTCCTCTCCCCCCCCATCCCCCTACCCCCTCTCCTTGCCATGGCCCCTTCCAACCCCCCATTCCCTCCTCCTCCCCTTTCCCCCTCTCCCCATTGCCCCTTCCTCCCATTCTGCCTCCTCCCTCTATATTCTCACTCTTTTCTCAACTCGCTCTCTGAGCAGCTCTTTTCAGAGCTATTCCGAAAGAATAACCCAACAGTCCTTTTCAGGACTACGCACATGGTATACCGTGAAAACGCATCGTATATAAGTTAGACCCTATTTAGTATTTTGTTGAAGTTGAACTGCTTTTTTGTATACTCTGTTTTGAAGTACATGAATCAAAACTTACAAATTGTTGTTTATATACATGTACCAATGCCCTCTGCTAAAGGCACTTTCCTGCCTGTGGTAGTTAGTACTAGTCCGGCAGATATGTGAAGAATTGTGGTAGAATTGTGCCTTTGATGATACAAGCATGAAACTTGGCACACAGTTAGGGCATACCCTTACAGTGAAATTTGGATGTAGGGGCATTCCAGATTTCTCCTTGGCCCAAAATGGCGGCCATTTTACAAAATGGCGGCTAAGAAGGACATATTTACCTATTATTTTAGACTTGTCATTTGTGCTGCTATTGAAACACAATGTAATGAGCATATTATAAATTGTCATGTACATGCTATGCAATACCTTCATACTGGGTTCAAAATTGGAATCTACAGTGGCCTATAAGGGGCAGAACAAATGGTTTACCATTGCAATAGACAGGACTGGTCTAGCGGTTTAATTATTTAACTTTGCATGACTATCTGATTTCTCCTGGGTGTAATTTTGGTTCAATACCTTTATATGAACAACTTTGATGTAGCTTTATGAACTTTCCTATCATAGACTAGGTGACTATAAGGAACAATGCAAGGCTAGTGAAAAGTTACGAAAGCGAATTACTATATTTATGATAATAATGTATGTATTTCTTTTTCAGATGATAACTCGACTGCACTGCACCTTCGCTCATTGACTGTAGTAGCTACCTAGATTTGGTTCCCAATTTGTATATTGATTGGATGGTGGTGGTGGATAATGCTTAATTGACAATGGCCAACAAAAATTTCAAGCTATTAGACCCCCAAAGCCCTAGTACATCTGGAACAAACATGCCTTATCTGACAGATTGGGAGAAGTGTGTGTTATGTCAGGAGGTCACCGATGAGGCCCTTGCCTGTCCAGCTGATTCCAAGCGAACCACAGGGTCCGGATACCAAACTCTTGCAGATTATCTCCTCACCTTCAGCCAGATGGGCTGCCTGCCAAAATCTCTAGAACTGTCCTGCCTGGACGATGGTGAAGGTATCCAGTCAACCTTCCAGAGCCACAAGGCTAAGTGGCATGATTCATGCAGACTGAAATACAACAAAACTGAACTGCATCGGGCACAAAAAGAGAAACGTCTAGTGAAGAAACCGCAAGTGTCTCAAGAAAGTACACCCGTCACAGAGTACATGTAGACCACACACAGCCACAGCCTGAAAAGTGTTTCTTTTGTGACAAACCAGCGGGTACTAATTCTCTGCGAAAAGCTTCCACCTTCGACCTCGATAAACATGTCAGGACAGCTGCCCTGAAACTAGGAGATCAGGCACTTCTTGCTAAACTGAGTGCAGGTGACCTTATAGCACAAGATGCACAGTACCACGTGAAGTGTCTGGTGTCACTTTATAACAAAGCAAGGGCCACAAGCACAACACTGAATGAACAAGATGATATCAATCACGGTATAGCACTTGGAGAGCTAGTGTCCTACATCGATGATGCCCGCACAGATGCTCTTGTGACACCAGTGTTCAAGCTGGTAGACCTAGCAAGACTATACACCACCAGGCTGGAACAGCTTGGAACAGTCTTGACCAGGCGTGTCCACTCCACCAAACTCAAAGATCGAATCATGAAATATTTTCCAGACCTAGAGGAGCACATGTCCGGTCGAGATATTCTGCTTGCTTTCAACCAGGATGTTGGCTCAGCCCTTCAGAAGGCATGTGATCACGACACTGACAGTGATGGAGTTTGTCTTGCTAGAGCCGCAAATATAGTTCGTAGAGACATGTTGAAAATGAACTCAACATTTTGTGGTTCATTTGAAGCCCACTGCCAAGAACATTCGGTACCTAATTCGCTTGTATCACTAGTTTCTATGATCTTGAATGGTCCTAACATCCAAGAGCAGTCAAGCCACTCGTCGGTATCAACACCTACTCTCACAATCTCACAACTCCTTATGTTCAACAGTTACTCACGCCGCAGAGAGAGTAGCAGTACTACCACGTCCACGAGGCACAGTCACAATCGGGAGACTCCCCTGCCTGTGTACCTGGGCACCCTTATCCACACAAAGACTCGAAAAAGAGACCTGGTTGATACTATGTTCAACCTGGGTCTCTCGATCTCCTATGACAGGGTGCTTAGCATCTCCACGGACTTGGGGAACAGAATCTGCCGTTTCTTCCAAAATGAGGGTACAGTTTGCCCCCCTGAGCTAAAAAGTGACCTCTTCACAACTGGGGCAGTGGATAACATTGATCATAACCCCAGTTCAACAAGTGCCCACGACTCCTTCCATGGCACTGGCATTTCACTTTTCCAGCACCCAAATAGCGATAGCCGTGGAGTTCAACGGGTAAACCCAGATGACACATCAACAACAGATGCACACCTGCCACAGTCATACACCATCGTACCTCCTGTTGTTCTGGGTAAATGTGACCCACCTGTACCCAAGCTAGCGGGTCCCAACAAAAGCAACTGCCAACTCATCCCTGAAGCAATGCAGATTGAGTACAGGTAACTGATTATTGTGTTTGAACTGTGGACAGTTATATGTGTACCTAAATAACCAAGACTTGTTAACTTGTGTGGACTTGTTTGTTCTTAATTGTGTTCATTATCTTGCATTTTGACAGGTGGCTGGAGCAGATGGAGAAGACAGTGCTATCTGACACACCACTTAAGGGAGACGAGACAGTATCATGGGCTGGATACCATGCCAGCAAGCAGTCTATTCCAGAAGAACCAGAGTGTAGTGTGGCCTTAACTTCATTGCTGCCTCTCTTCTATGACCAGGCAAAATCTGTGGCAATGATTCGTCACTCCATGGATGTCATCAAGAAAGCAATCGATATTCTGAATCCAGGTCAGATCCCTGTAATCACACTTGATCAGCCACTGTACACACTTGCCAAACAGATCCAATGGAGATGGCCAGAAACACACGGAGAAGATCACTTCGTCATGGTCTTTGGTGGACTCCATATTGAGATGGCAGCATGGAAAACCCTCGGTGACCTTCTGGATAGCAGTGGGTGGACAGGCGTTCTGATGCTTGCAGGGGTTGCTACAAGTGGTACTGCTGATTCCTTCCTGAAAGTGACCCATGTGACACGCACACGACGAGCACACCAAGTCACAGCCAGTACTCTCTATCTTCTCCTGAAGGAAGCCTACAGCCAGTACACCAGTGGACTAGATGAGGGACAGGATACGATACCACTAGATGACTGGTGCGGTGAACAAGCCAATGCAAGTCCACAGTTTCAGTTCTGGTTCCTAATTATGCAGCTAGAACTGGCAGTCCTGATCTATGTGAGATCCGTCCGTGAAGGAAACTTCCAACTGTACACTGATGCTCTGACCAAGCTTGTACCATGGTTCTTCGCCTTGGGACATACAAACTATGCCAGGTGGATCCCAGTTCACTTGCGCGACATGGTGACACTTGCAACAAAGCATCCAACTGTATACGCACAGTTTCTGGCAGGAAACTTCACCATGAAGAAGACTACACGTGCATTCTCTGCCATAGCCTTAGACCAGGCACACGAGCAAAATAATGCATTGGTGAAAGGTGATGGAGGGGCTGTAGGTCTTACGGAGAATGCTGCAGCTTTGCGCCGATGGATGGTGTCTGGTCCAGAGATGGCCAAACTGATCTATAAGTTCGAGGCCACAACAGAAAAAAGAATTAGGAAAACTGAACTAAAACACCATGAACAGACAAAGCACACGCAGGTAGCCTTTGCTCGAGATGTGAGAGCACTCACCCGTGTCATAGGAGAGATGGGGAACCCATTCTGTGACGACAGCAAAGATCTCTTGGTGCTAGACAGCAGAGACCTGGCAGACCCAGCAGTCATCAACACCCTTTACCAGATCGAGAAGCTGGGAAAAGAACAGTATGACACATATGTGAACGAGAGGCTTGTACAGCAGACAAAGCCTATCACTGACCCAATAAAAAGAAACAATCTCCCTCTCTTCAGCCGACCCCCAGTCAGAGAGAAGTCAAGAACAGAGTTGAAGGTGGTATCTCTGAAGAATGACTGCGTTCTGTTCTCCAGGCTGTTTATTGCATCCCAGACACGGAATGGAGATCTTGATGAATTATTTGCACATGAAAACCAAGCTTGTCCCCCTGCATTGTCACAAATGGGCAAAATCCGGCTTGGAACCAAGTCTGATCTGGTTGGGTGCTTAGAAGATCTGATCACCTCACGGGAAAATGATGATGTAAGCCCCCCTGTTGAAGTCATGATCCTGGATGGAGCAGCCATCGTGAACATGCTGGCACCTCGTAATGCGAAGACCTTCTCTGAGTATGCATCACTAGTATTCTTGCCATACATCACATCTCAGATACAAAATAAGAGCAGGGTTGATATTATCTGGGATGAATATTTCCCAGACAGTTTGAAAGCCGACACCAGGAAGACGAGGGGTAAAGGCACCAGGAGACGAGTTGAGCCATCTAGTTCCATCCCTCGAAACTGGCAGGCCTTCCTTCGCATAGACGAGAACAAGGTGGAGTTGTTTGACTTTCTAGCAACGAGGATAGCAAACATTGAGACTGACAAGCAAATCGTCACCACAAACCACAAATAAGTTTTTTGTACACAGCCACGAGATGTTACTGGTCTTTCCCCGTGTAGTCACGAGGAGGCAGATACAAGGATACTACTCCATGTCCAAGATGCAGTCAGACAGGGCTATACCAAGGTGTCAATCCGCACAGTGGACACAGATGTTTTGATCCTTGCAGTGGCAGCAACTGGATATCTTGACATCGATGAACTCTGGGTTGCTTTTGGCACAGGGAAGAATTTCAGGCACTTGGCAGCTCACGAGATGGCTGTGGCACTGGGACCAAACAAGTGCCGAGGGTTGCCATTCTTCCACGCCTTCACTGGGTGTGACACCGTGTCCTGCTTCGGCGGAAGGGGGAAGAAAACAGCATGGGAAACATGGAAAGCCTATGATGAGGTCACCTCAGCTTTCTGCGCACTGGCTGCCACACCAACCATTTCAACTGCAAATGACAACATGGATCCACTGGAGCGTTTTGTTGTTCTGCTCTACGATCGAACAAGCAGCCAGGAACATGTTAACGATGCCCGCAAGCATCTCTTCACCCAGACTGGTAGATCAATAGAGGCTATCCCACCAACGCAAGAAGCCCTCAGACAACACATCAAGAGAGCTGCCTACCAAGCCGGCTTTTGTTGGGGCCAGATGATGATTTGCGCACCTGAGCTCCCATCGCCAAGTGAATGGGGTTGGAAACAGAGTAATAACGGCTGGGGGATATATTGGACAACCCTCACAGAGGCAACTGAGGCATGCCGACAATTGATTAGATGTGGATGCAAGAAGGGTTGCAGGAAACAGTGCAAGTGTGTTAAGGCCGCACTCCAGTGCTCAGCTCTGTGTCACTGTGCAGGGGAGTGCACACGATAGTATACAGGAGGAATAACACACCTGTTACATATACACAAACATGTGGAAGACTGTTTTGTAGACTGTTTTATAGTGAAAGTCACTTCCACAGCGTTAATGTGGCATTTTCACTTCATTTCCATTGTGTTTCTGGAGTTTGCTCAAAATAGCTCAAAAAGTAATTATTTTTGTAAAGAATAAGGACCAAATAAATGTTATGTGAGTTTGTTGACATTTAATTATGATCTTACAACCTGTTTACGTGAAAAAAACATCATAGGTGTGCTTGAGCAATAAGTAAATCTAGTTTTATAGACATCGGTACTGTGTATCTTATTATCCGTAAACGGCCATTTTTAAAATGGCCGCCATTTTGTCCCTAGGAAAAGATTTGAATGCCCCTATATCCAAAAATCTTCCTAGTAGTATGCTCTATCAGTGTTCAAAATTTCATGCTTGTATCACCAAAAGCACAATTTTTTCACATATCTGCTGGGCTATACTCCAACAAGTGAATGACATGCTTTGTTTTTAACAAAATTATGTAATTTGCTATAAAAGTGGAAGGTTACAGGTTCACGGTTTGAGTATTAATCGTAAATGAGTTCAAAGCCTTTCACAATGGTCTCTGAGACCTTCGTAAAACAAATAATAAAATAAGTTTTATTTTTTGTACTTTCACATGGAGATAGGATTATTGTCATTCAAAATTTTCAATGATGCTTCAGAAAGAATTTGCTAGAAACCAATTCATGCCAGTGATACGGTTGTATGCCACAACTGAGAAAGGGGGGGGTGGGGGGAGGCATGCATTGAATGTATGTATTTGTCTCTTGATTTGAATGTGTGAGGACATTAACTTGTGTTTGTGTGTGTGACTTTCAATTTATAATTTGTATGTGTGTGCATTAGCACATGCGTGTGTGTGTGTGTGTGATTGTAAATATGTAATTTGTATATGTATTAGAGATTGTGTGTGTGTGTGTGTGTATGTGTGTGTGTGTGTGTGTGTGTGTGTGTGTGTGTGTGTGTGTGTGTGTGTGTGTGTGTGTGTGTGTGTGTGAGAGAGAGAGAGAGAGAGATGGAGGGAGAGATGGAGGGAGAGAGGGAAAGAGGGGGCCGGGGGTAGGGGGGCTAATCTATTTTTGGTGGGACTAATATATGATCGGCAACGTGCAGCAAAGTTTAGATTAATAATTTAAATATTGTGGCAGACACGAAAGCTCACTGGCGTGAGGGCATCATTCCACGCACCAAGTGGGCGGCGGCCACGCCCAAGGGGTAGGCGTGGCCACGGGATATACACCAGGCGCGCAGCCCGGAGCGCGCCAGTGCTACAGTTGAGCTCGTTTAATAAAGACTTAAACTCACCGCGTTGTCCGCTTCCTTCTTGTTCTACAAGCAAGCGCGCGTAGCACCGTGCTTCATTGGTGACTCCGACGTGATGGTCAGCCGTCGCTGACCACCCGAATACGCCATCGCAATGGCAAACAACGCGGTCCAAATGAAACTCCCCGAGTTCTGGGAGACGCAAGCCGAAGTCTGGTTCCTGCAGGCAGAAGCCCAGTTCCGACTTCGACGCATCACGGTGGACGAGACCATGTACTGCCACGTGGTCGCTTCCCTCAGGCCCGGCACGGCCACCCGCGTCCTGTCGGTCCTGAGGAACCCACCAGCCGACGGCAGGTACGAGGCGATCAAGCGTCGCCTCCTCGCCACGTTCGGCCTCACGGTGGACGCACGGGCCGACCGCCTCCTGGACCTCCCCGAGCTCGGTGACACGCGACCGTCGGTCCGCATGGACCATATGCTGTCATTGATGGGCGACGAAACCCCGAACGCTCTTTTCCGGGCGTTATTTCGACGCCAGCTGCCGGCACGAGTCCGCCTCGCGTTGGCCGGTTCTGTGACGACGGAACCCCGAGCGCTCGCTGCCGAGGCCGACAGGTTCTTCATGGCTTTGGACGCGCAGGCGAGTTTTGGTGCGGCCGCCGCGCATCCCGAGGCTGACCCTGATGCTGATGCACCACACCTCGGGGATCCCGAGGCTGACGCACGCCGCATGGCCGCCGCCACGCCACACCCACCACCACCGCGAAAACCGCGGCCTCCGCCTTCGCCGCAAACCTGGTGCCATTTCCATGCCAGGTTTGGCCACAAGGCGAGGACTTGTTGCCCACCATGCTCCTTCGGCAAGTCGGGAAACTACAAAGCCGGCGCTCGGTAGCGGCCCTGAGCGTCGGCCATTCCGGCAGCCTTCTTTTTATAACGAACACTTTGTCCGGGCGCCGTTTCCTATGCGATACGGGGGCACAGGTGAGCGTTATCCCTGCCTCTACGTCCGACAAGCACACCGCGGGCCGGGGCCCCGCATTGCTTGCCGCGAACGGAACACCCATACGCACATTCGGGAAGCACTGCCTCTCCCTGCGGTTCGGAAGGCAATGCTTTGAGTGGACGTTCGTAACCGCTAGTGTCCCCATGGCACTACTCGGTGCTGACTTCCTCTGTGCACACGGGTTGTTGGTAGGTGTGAAGAACAGACGTCTCGTCCAGGCCGAAACATTCAGCTCGCTTGCTTGCGCACTGAGCAGCTCACTGAGCGGCTCACCGAGCGGCTCGCCAAGCGGCTTGCTGAGCGGTTCGGTCCCGGCGAGGTTAGTTTGTACGCTTCCGGCAGCGGACGACTTCACCCGCCTCCTCGCCAGCTTCCTGGCCCTTACGCGGCCCACCTTCTCGGCGGGGGCCGTCAAGCACGGGGTGGAACACCACATCCCCACCGCCGGGCCACCGGTCTACGCCCGGGCAGCTCGCGGTGGCTGAAGCGGAGTTCGCTACGCTGGAGCGGCTCGGCATCGTGCGGCGCTCCGAGAGTGCTTGGGCGTCGCCGCTTCACATCGTGCCAAAGCCCGGCGGGGGATGGCGACCGTGCGGGGACTACCGGCGCCTCAACGACGCCACCACCCCCGACCGCTACCCCGTCCCCCACATCCAGGACTTCTCCGCCCGGTTGGCGGGCATGTCCTTCTTTTCGAAGGTGGACCTCATACGCGGCTACCATCAGGTCCCCGTCAGGCCGGAGGACATCCCGAAGACGGCGGTCATCACGGTGTTCGGACTGTTCGAATTTCTTCGGATGCCCTTCGGTTTGAAAAATGCGGCTCAGCCGTTCCAGCGACTCATGGACAGCGTCTTGCGCGACTTGGATTTTGTGTACGTATACCTGGACGACATCCTCGTCGCCAGCGCGTCCCGCGAAGAGCACCTTCACCATCTCCGCACGCTCTTCGAACGTCTGGGCCAGCATGGCCTCATCGTGAACCCCGCCAAGTGCCGGTTCGGCGTCGCTGACATCGATTTTTTGGGGCACCGCGTCACCAGGCACGGGGCCGTCACTCTACCGGCCAAGGTGGAGGCGGTGAAGGGGTTTCCGCGCCCCCGCACGATCAAGGGGCTCCAGGAGTTCCTGGGCATGGTAAACTTTTACCATCGGTTCCTGCCCCGCATCGCCCAGTTCCTGCGCCCCTTGCACGAGGCCCTCCGAGGGCAGCCGGGCAAAAGTGACGTTACCTGGACCGAGCAGATGGATGCGGCATTCGCAGGCGCGAAGCTCGCCTTGGCTAACGCCACCATGCTCGCGCACCCGATGCACCGATCGCCCTCACCACCGACGCCTCGGTCTACGCGGTGGGCGCAGTGCAGGAGCAATGGGTGCGTGGTGCTTGGCAACCGCTGGCGTTCTTCAGCCGGCAGCTTCGCCCGCCCGAACGCCGCTATAGTACCTTCGACCGCGAGTTGCTCGGGCTTCACCTGGCAGTCAGGCACTTCCGCCATCTGCTCGAGGGCCTTGCGTTCACGGCCTTCGTCGACCACAAGCCACTGGTCTTCATGATGGGCAAGGTCGCCGAGCCGTGGTCGGCCCGGCAGCAGCGTCACCTCTCGGCCGTGTCCGAGTACACAACGGACATCCGGCACGTCGCGAGGAAGGACAACCCGGTGGCGGATTGCCTTTCCCGGTCCGTCGCCCACGCAGTCCACCTTGGCATCGACTATGACCGGATGGCGGCGGTCCAGGCCTTGCGGACCGCCGTCACTGGCCTCCACGTCACCGAGGTGCCGTTCGACGGCGCGGCCCTCTTGTGCGACGTCTCCCTCGGGCGGCCTCGCCCCAACGTGCCCGCGGGCTGGCAGCACCAGGTGTTTGACGCCATCCACGGCCTGTCCCACCCGGGCACGAAGGCCTCCCAGAGGTTGGTCGCCGACAAGTTTGTCTGGCATGGCCTCCGGAAGGCCGTCCGCGGCTGGACCAGGACGTGCCTCGCGTGCCAGCGCGCGAAGGTGCACCGGCACACCCAGGCCCCATTGGCCCCGTTCACGGTGCCTGAACGAAGGTTCGACCACGTTCACGTGGACCTGGTGGGACCTCTGCCCCCCTCGCGGGGTTTCACCCATGTCCTGACAATGGTGGACCGCACCACCCTGTGGCCAGAGGCCGTGCCTTTGGCGGCGACGACGGCGGCGGACGTCGCACAGGCGTTCATCGCCACCTGGGTCGCCCGGTTCGGCGCCCCCTCGGACATATCGTCCAACCGCGGCCCCCAGTTCACCTCGGAGCTCTGGGGGGCGGTCGCGCAGGGGCTCGGGGTCCAGCTGCACCGAACCACGGCCTACCACCCCCAGGCCAACGGCCTGTGCGAGCGGTTCCACCGCTCGTTGAAGGCCGCGCTCCGGGCCACCCTCCGCGATGACGGCTGGGTCGACAGGCTCCCCTGGGTCCTGCTGGGCCTCCGGACGGCGCTCAAGGACGACCTGCGCGCATCTGCGGCGGAGTTGGTCTTCGGACAACCGCTGCGGTTGCCGGGCGAGTTCCTCGCCGACCCCACGGCACCATGGTCCGCGGCGCAGGAGCGCTCCGCGCTGCAGGAGACAGCCCGGAGGTTCGCCCCGGTGCCGACGGCACACCACGGGCACCCGCCTACGCATGTCGCCCCGGAGCTTCGCACCGCAGAGTACGTCTTCGTCTGGCACGTCGCCCACCGGACACCACTGCGGCCCCCGTACGACGGGCCTTTCCGCGTGCTGGAGACCGGGGTGAAACACTTCACCTTGGACATCGGCGGTACTCCCGACCACGTCTCGGTGGATCGCCTCAAACCAGCCCACCTCGACGTGGACCACCCACCGCCGGTGGCTCGGCCACCGTGTCGGGGCCGCCCCCCTGCGGGTGGACCCCCGGCACCGCCCAGGCCCGCCGCCCCCCGGTCCTGCACCCATCCCGGGCGCAGCCGGAGGCATCCCAGCTGGCATCCCTGCACCCCGGACGCCGCCGGTCGCCAGAGGGCGCTTCGGCCGGGTCATCCGTTTGCCCCGCAAACTGGCCCTCCAGGTGCGCGGGAATTCTGGGGGGGCACGTGTGGCGGACACGAAAGCTCACTGGCGTGAGGGCATCATTCCACGCACCAAGTGGGCGGCGGCCACGCCCGAGGGGTAGGCGTGGCCGCGGGATATAGACCGGGCGCGCAGCCCGGAGCGCGCCAGTGCTACAGTTGAGCTCGTTTAATAAAGACATAAACTCACCGCGTTGTCCGCTTCCTTCTTGTTGTACAAGCAAGCGCGCGTAGCACCGCGCTTCAATATGAAAATTAAACAAACACAAATATATACCCGCACACGAAAAACAAGGTCAAACAACTGCAGAAATACAAAGATAACTCTTAACATTGTATTGTACTTGTACATGTATAAGCAGGGAGGTGAGAGTTCGAGTCTCGCTCTCGCCTCCCTGAAATTAAAATGAGGCTGAAATAAGCAGCACGTGTACCTGTCTAGTTCATTCCTTCTTTGTCATGGTTCTAAAGGTCTGTGACTGTTAAATCACAACCAGCTCTGTGATTTTCTTCTTTATCATATGGCTCTTAGTTGTCATAAATTTTCTATTTTGTCATCTTCACATAATTTGTTCATTATCAACATGGAAAAGACCATTCCCATCTCTCATACAAAGAGAACATAATGGAATACACGGTTCAATGCACTAGCGCCATACAGCGGCTCCGCACTGAATGGACTCAAAATGGCGTCAAATCGTTAGTTGTCGCCACTCTCTCTATAAAGGGACTCTAGCCTTACTATACTGATCTATTCTGCCGAGTGCACACTTTACACAGAAGGCACAGCGACAGATTCACTAGGTCCTAGGATATTAAAGACATTTGAAGAGCATCTTAAACATCAAGTGACAAAATACATTGAGTGATCACCAGAGTCAGTGGTGTAATGGTTGGAGCGTCTGCTCTCGAGTCTGGGGGTGGGGGGGGGGGGGGGGTCGGCTGTTCAAACCCCAGTCGAGTCATACCAGAGTTTGCTTGACTTCCTTGCTTGACGTTCAGCATTTAAAAGGATAGAGCGCGGTCAACCTCCATCGGTTGGCATCCATGGGGAGGAGGAAATTCCTGCTTATTGTCACTGGTACCTAGAGTATCCCAGGAAGTGACATCGCTCTCCCCAAGCTCAGTGGCCATGTTGTGTGTGTGTCTCATCAGTATGTCTATGCGTGTATGTGAGCGGCAGGTTCATTACGAGCCTTAGACATTGTACAAAAATTAAAATCTCCAATGTTGGAAGTCCTAAAGCATGCTAGAATGCCCTGTGTTGAAGCACTTCTCATTTCTTCACAGCTCCGCTGGGCAGGCAAAGTCAGATTGGATGACAAAATATATCCTAAAATAGCCTTGTGTGTTGAACTTAAACAAGGTACCGTGCAAGTGGGGGGACAAAAAGTGATTATACCGATGTTCCGAAATGCCCTCTTCAAGCATCATAAATCAATATTGATAATTGGGAAGAACTTGCTCAATATCGGTCAAAATGGAAAGCTGGAATGAAGGCTGTGGAAGCAAATAGGGAACAACAGTACTTCAAAAAGAGAGGAAAAAGGCATTTCAGAACCTCCCCTCTCTGAAAGAACTTTCCCGGCCTAATTTGGGCTTTTGCACAATTTAATAACTTTCCGGGCCTAATTTGGGCTTTCACACATTTAAAGAACTTTCTGGGCCTAATTTGGGCTTTCGCACATTTAAAGAACTTTCCGGGCCTAATTTGGGCTTTCACACATTTAAATAACTTTCCGGGCCTAATTTGGGCTTTCACACATTTAAAGAACTTTCTGGGCCTAATTTGGGCTTTCGCACATTTAAAGAACTTTCCGGGCCTCATTTGGGCGTTTGCACATTTAAAGAACTTTCCAGGCCTAATTTGGGCTTTCACACATTTAAAGAACTTTCTGGGCCTAATTTGGCCTTTCGCACATTTAAAGAACTTTCCGGGCCTAATTTGGGCTTTCACACATTTAAAGAACTTTCCGGGCCTAATTTGGGTGTTTGCACATTTAAAGAACTTTCCAGGCCTAATTTGGGCTTTCACACATTTAAAGAACTTTCCAGGCCTAATTTGGGCTTTCACACATTTAAAGAACTTTCTGGGCCGAATTTGGGCTTTCGCACATTGAAAGAACCTTCTGGGCCTAATTTGGGCTTTTGCACATTGAAAGAACTTTCTGGGCCTAATTTGGGCTTTTGCACATTTACAGATCTTTCCGGGCCTAATTTGGGCTTACACACATTTAAAGAACTTTCCGGGCCTAATTTGGGCTGACACACATTTAAATAACTTTCCGGGCCTATTTTGGGCTTACACACATTTAAAGAACTTTCTGGGCCTAATTTGGGCTTTCGCACATCTGGCACAAGCATCAGAACATTTCCCACGAGTCCTCGTCGACCATCACTGACAGCCGATAATGATAATGATAAAGACGATCATGATGGTGTACATGTTAGTCACGCAGTTAACAGCTCACACTGCGTGAGCCAGTTGGCAGTCCGGTGTTTTTCACAAACTGCGACTGAGTGAACCAAGTTGCCTATTTAATGTTTATACTTACTATCCCAGCTGCCAGTTGAAGTTCTTGTGAACTGGCAAAGTGTACCTTAACAGGATGTATGTGTGGCAGGCACCCTTGTTGGTCAAGACTCCTGCAGCAAGTACTGATGTGGTAGAGGAGTTCATGGTCACTATTCCAGTTATGAGGTGCTAGATGATATATACTCCCTCACCACATGATATGTCGACTGTTTAGCCTGAACAGTTCACTTTCTGCATTGGGGTTCACAACTGATAGAGTTATCATATGGCCATGTATTCTGGCCTTGTGACCAAATGCATGTGTATTAGTTTAATAAGCTTTGTATGACCAGATACTTGGCTTGGGGGGGCAAAGTACACGTCTTTCGTTTTGCTATAATGTTGTGTATTGGTAGCCATGTGAGCGGCACAGGAAGTCCATTACAAATAGAGGTCCTATGTATCTATTTGGGTCCTGTACGTACTCCTGTGTGCATCCTGTGTTAGCAAGTTCAACATGCTCATGCAGAACTTTTATGCTTTGGATATCTTCGAGGTTAGTTGCCCACATGTACGAGACCATACCGCTTGTGTGTTGCGGATGCGGATGTGGACTCCTCAACAGTACCTACGGTTCATGTTCACCACGAAGCCTGTTGTTGGCTTAACGATCAAGGTAGCTGGCTTAAGATCTTAGGGTCTTGAGTTTGAGCCCCTGTCACTAGGTGGGTTGAATAACATTAGGTGGGTTGACACAGCCTGTCCATCCTTCTGAGGTCGGCAAAATGAGTTACGTACCAGCTTACTGGAACCAGGGGGCACTACATCAGTGGCACAATTGCGCTCCCAGCAATGATGCAACCAGAACCTTAATTAATGGGAATCGATAGGTAACCCTGGGTTTACTGCGGCCCGAACTTTCTTATTGTGCAAGACTGGTCTCGATGCCTGACGGGCCTGTTTTATCTGCATTAAGATGTCACAATGACCCATTTTATCTGCATTAAGATGTCACAATGACCCGTTTTATCTGCATTAAGATGTCACAATGACCCATTTTATCTGCATAAAGATGTCACAATGACCCATTTTATCTGCATAAAGATGTCACAATGACCCATTTTATCTGCATTAAGATGTCACAATGACCCATTTTATCTGCATTAAGATGTCACAATGACCCATTTTATCTGCATTAAGATGTCACAATGACCCATTTTATCTGCATTAAGATGTCACAATGACCCGTTTTATCTGCATTAAGATGTCACAATGACCCATTTTATCTGCATAAAGATGTCACAATGACCCGTTTTATCTGCATTAAGATGTCACAATGACACATTTTATCTGCATTAAGATGTCACAATGACCCATTTTATCTGCATTAAGATGTCACAATGACCTGCTTTATCTGCATTAAGATGTCACAATGACCCGATTTATCTGCATTAAGATGTCACAATGACCCGTTTTATCTGCATTAAGATGTCACAATGACCCGTTTTATCTCCATTAAGATGTCACAATGACCCGTTTTATCTGCATTAAGAGTCACAATGCCCCGTTTTATCTGCATTAAGATGTCACAATGACCCATTTTATCTGCATTAAGATGTCACAATGACCCGTTTTATCTGCATTAAGATGTCACAATGACCCGTTTTATCTCCATTAAGATGTCACAATGACCCGTTTTATCTGCATTAAGATGTCACAATGCCCCGTTTTATCTGCATTAAGATGTCACAATGACCCGTTTTGTCTGCATTAAGATGTCAAAATGACCCATTTTATCTGCATTAAGATGTCACAATGACCCGTTTTATCTGCATTAAGATGTCTCAATGACCTGTTTTATCTGCATTAAGATGTCACAATGACCCGTTTTATCTCCATTAAGATGTCACAATGACCCGTTTTATCTGCATTAAGATGTCACAATGAACCGTTTTATCTGCATTAAGATGTCACAATAACCCGTTTTATCAGCGTTAAGATGTCACAATGACCCGTTTTATCTGCATTAAGATGTCACAATGACCCGTTTTATCTGCATTAAGATGTCACAATGACCCGTTTTATCTGCGTTAAGATGTCACAATGACCCGTTTTATCTGCATTAAGATGTCACAATAACCTGTTTTATCTGCATTAAGATGTCACAATGACCCGTTTTATCTGCATTAAGATGTCTCAATGACCTGTTTTATCTGCATTAAGATGTCTCAATGACCCGTTTTATCTGCATTAACATGTCACAATAACCTGTTTTATCTGCATTAAGATGTCTCAATAACCTGTTTTATCTGCATTAAGATGTCTCAATAACCTGTTTTATCTGCATTAAGATGTCTCAATAACCTGTTTTATCTGCATTAAGATGTCTCAATAACCTGTTTTATCTGCATTAAGATGTCTCAATAACCTATTTTATCTGCATTAAGATGTCACAATGACCTGTTTTATCTGCATTAAGATGTCACAATAACCTGTTTTATCTGCATTAAGATGTCTCAATAACCTGTTTTATCTGCATTAAGATGACTTAATGACCTGTTTTATCTGCATTAAGATGTCACAATGACCCGTTTTATCTGCATTAAGATGTCTCAATAACCTGTTTTATCTGCATTAAGATGTCTCAATAACCTGTTTTATCTGCATTAAGATGTCTCAATAACCTGTTTTATCTGCATTAAGATGTCACAATGACCTATTTTATCTGCATTAAGATGTCACAATACCTGTTTTATCTGCATTAAGATGTCTCAATAACCTGTTTTATCTGCATTAAGATGACTTAATGACCTGTTTTATCTGCATTAAGATGTCACAATGACCCGTTTTATCTGCATTAAGATGTCACAATGACCCGTTTTATCTGCATTAAGATGTCACAATGACCCGTTTTATCTGCATTAAGATGTCACAATGACCCGTTTTATCTGCATTAAGATGTCACAATGACCTGTTTTATCTGCATTAAGATGTCACAATGACCCGTTGCACATTAACTAGAGCTGATGTGAGTCCCACTTTTGATTCGCTGTTTACATTAAATGATATTTCTAATTTTCCCAGGCCATCAAGGAGAAGTTTCGTCGGAAGACCATTGCAACAAGCGAAGGGACAACACTAGGACAAGGAAGCGAGGGAAGCGACTCTCAAGTAGAAGAGCAGGACAAGGCCCGGCTTCTCTTGGGAGAAAAGCTGAGTTCTGCGGTCAAAGGTGGTGGGCGGAAGGGCTTTTTCTCTCGCAAAAAGTGACAAAGACCCTCCAACGTAGACAGACGGTGAACGTGGAATTTTTTGTTATATGTGAGTGTTCGATACAATGAGTGGAGGCGATATTCCCGTGAACAGTGATTGAGCCAGAATCCAAGTGGAGGACTTTCTAAACGTTAATATATATATATATATATATATATATATATATATACATATATATATTATATATATATATATATATATATATATATATATATATATATATATATATATATATATATATATATATATATATATATATATATATATATATATACATATATATATATATATATATTGTTACTGATCGCGGATTAAGATGTTATTTACCGAGCGGTGGTATTGCCGCGACCGTTACAGGATCCCTGACTCACCCGATTCACCCAGGACTTTGGCCGGATCGCACCGCAGCTGCTCAATGAGGGGAAAAGACTAAAACGACGAATGCAAAGAGGAAAAGGAATAAAACGAATAGACGGACAGAAGAGTAATTGGATTTATTATTTACACAAGCAAAAAGGAGCAATCAAGGTTTATTTACAACACATAAGACGCAGGTGACACAGTGCAAATTTTAGCTTACCTACAGACTTAATTAAATACCCAGGGACAGAACAAACAAAACAAACTCACGTATACAAGAAGGGTGGAAAGGCAGGAGGTGGATGGCTGGAGGGAGAGGAAAGGTCCAAGGGGGTCCTGCAGCTCAACCGGCGCGTTTAGCACCGCCGTTCCTTTACGGTCCTGCTCCAAACTGCCGTTCAGGCCCCCTTTGGCTGTTGGGTGTTCTTGCTGCTGCGGCCTCCGCTGCGTTTCCAGGACTTGTCTGACTCATTGGTCCACACCCTCAACTCTTTCTTGGTCCCTCACTCTTTACCACCGACTCCTCACCGCAACCAACGCAACCACTTGACCACCACCTCTACTGACTGACTCTTCACCACTCTCCACTTGACGACCGACTCTCAACCAACTCAGACCCACTCACAACTCACTTCCATGCGCGCCTTTTATAGCGCCTCCAGCGATTCAGCCACCGGCGTTTTTGGACACGCCCATCGGGGTGCTCACCTCGGCCCTGGTTGGTCGCGCGACCCTCGGGCTCCGCCCTAGATGACGACGGGCGGGCACGCCCCTCTTCCCCTCTATGACGAGGTGGAGACACGCCTTTCTTCCCCGACTCGAGCCTCGTGGTCAATGGCGGTTATTGGAGGGGAGGTAATTGAGAATCGAGGGCTCAGCAATGACGAAAGGGGATGTGATAGGAAATGGAGGTTTTGGGGATGGGAAGGAAAGGGGATCTATTCTCTTTCACTGGTGCAATGGAGTACTTCAATTAATGGGAGACACAGCCTTACCCTAGAACACAGAATAAGAGATAACTATCAACAGGGGTATTCTATTACTTGGCTGACGTGTATGCTTGTGGACTAATTATGGGATGCCCTTTCACCTTTACACAGCTCCGGAGGTAGGGGGGCGCAGAATAACCAATAATAATAATAGTACAGCACACAATAAAAAAAATACAGTCCTCATCTCCGCAACACTGCACCCTCCTCCTCTTAGGCACGTCCCGGGCCTACAACTTTTACTTTTAGTGTGACACGTAGGTGTAGTTCCCTCTACTTTTAACCTGACCCTGAGTGCGACAGTTTTAAAACATAAATAAATGTGTCCCGCTGCTCCATTGCACCCTGCCTAACAGACTTACGCCCACAGTTAACCGAATTGCGGAATGGTCTTCAAACTACACACTGACGGTGGGAAGCATTATTTACACTTGACGCTACTTTTATTTACAAGACTAACCCAGGACCTGTAATTGTTCTTTCTGGGGGGGAGACAGTCTGCTCTGCATCGACGCACCATGAAAGCACCCAAAAACGCACCAATACAAGCACCCTCAAGCACCAATCGGTGCAGTCACCAGAGTTCATCAAAATAAAAACAACAACCCCTAACCCTGCAGGTGGTCTCTTGCTCTTCGGCTCCCTCTGCTGGTTATTATTATTTGGTCTTCCAGATGTTGTCATTCTTTTGCTTTGCTTACTGGCGGCCTATTTGTATTAAAACTTGCACCCAATGTGTCCTTTTTATTTATTTTATTTATGGCCCACAGGGCCGACTAGTGTGGTTCACCTGTGGGGCATTGGTGCCCTGTGGCCAAGGTCCGCCAGCAAGATTTCGGGCCCTCATGGCCGGTTCCAGCAGCCATGCCCCAACCCATGGGGTCCATAAGTGGTGCTCGGCCACAGACATGTGGTCCATAATGTGGTGCATCGATGCAGACAGCTGGTTCTGGGAATTTCGGGCGCACAATGGCCGACCCACGCACGCTCCCCTCGGCACCCAATGGCGCACAGGTCATGTGGGAGACAAAAGGGGAAAGACAATTGAGCGAGGGGTAAGGTCACAAGGGTACACATCAATAAGGCAATGCAAGGCGAAATGTGTACGGAGGGCGAAGTGAGAAAGCTCGTCCCTACCGTACGTCACCCCCCTGTCACCTACCCTACCCTTGCCCTTACCCCATATGTACAAAAATCTACACATTTACAAATTCGTCACTACTGTCACGTCTTCCCCATATTTCTCCTATACCAAATTCGTCTCCACAATCCCTCTACTTCAAAATTTGCCATCACCAAATTCATCATCAATCCTCATAAGGAGGCAGAGATGGAACATCAAAGCACAATGTCACACCCACGTCATGATGCGTCTCACATTCCAAACATCTGCACAATAAAATAACAAAACATGGCATGGTGTGGAGTTCCTGTCACCTCAGGTGAGTGGATGCAGATGGTGCGAGGAGACTTCATCCTAACTACTTTCTAAATGACATTAACACACTTTACACTACCCGGGGTCTCTCCCTGCCAATCCATTGGCCAACTTACACTATGGGTTCTAATAACCAATTCCCATTGACCAAACTGCGGTGCTTCTCAATTTGGGGTTTGACTCCCCCGATTCATCTCCCGGTGCCTTCGCACAATTTCTGGGCTGCGACGTGTAGCTCTCCCAGCAGGTCTACCCACCTGCACACCTCCACCACTGTAGTTGCCACCCGAGCTTACCTAGCTCCTCACCCTAACCTAACTAACTGGGGACAGCCCCTCCTGGCTCTGTCACCCCATGGTGCCCTCTGGCACTGGGCTACCTGGGTCCGTCCTCCGGATCCTCGGGCCCCATCCACAACAACTACTACCGGCTCCCAGAGCCCACCTGCGGCCTCACCTGGCCGACATCCTCACAGTGGTGGAGTGCCCAAACCAACTACACACACTAACAGGCTACACGCCCAGCCATTTCCACAACACTAATGCACCCATCCAAAGACCATTCTTTCACTCGCACCACAGATGCCAATATCCAACCACAATTTACCTGTACCCTCTACCTAACACTTACACTACCCGCCCCGGGTATCCGTGATGGGGGTCCACTCTTCCCCCATTCACACCTTCGCACCATCCACTCCACTCCACAATTTCCACCATACTCACTCCACGACCATCCATTCCAATACTCCATACCATTTATTCCATACACCTGTCCTCCATTCACCTGTCGTTGCACACCTGTGCAATCATACCTGGTGCCACCTGCACCCTCCTCCTCTTCCTGGACCAGTTGGTCAACACAACACACATCACCATTACTCACTCATACACTGCTCCACACACCTGTTCAGTTGCACACCTGTGCAATCACACCTGTTCAATCCTCACACACACGGCATCATCTCATCTAACTACTCCCCTCTGAAACTTGCGCTTCCCAGTCGCCCCTTTAAACTATTGCACTCCCACGTCATTATCATCCACGCTAATCTACCTGCGTCCCCACTACAGGTATCAGTCACTACCTAACCTTAACGTCACCTAATGTCATCTCTTCTAGATCCCTACAATATAACCTAACCCACCCGGGCTAGTTTTCAATGCCATACACCCCATAAGCTATAGCGCATTTGCCCCACCTTGTGAGGGATGGTGGATTGGCCATCCCATCACATGGGGCATCTCTTACTATAAATTTTGCTTACCAAATTCCAACAAATCAAAAATTTGTCAATCACTCTACCATCATCAAATTTTGCTTTTTTTCTAATTTCGGGGCCAGAACACTATCCTCATCACCCGTCTACTTATTACATCCTCTCGGTGCGCCAATTCCCTTCTAAAGCTCGGCTTCGTACAGCCGAGCCATGAACGCGGGTTCTTTTGTGCCGGCGGCTGGATGCGTCCGGCACTCGGTGCAGGGACGGGGGCTTACCCGGGCCGAGATCCCACGCACCACCTCGGCGTGGAGCCATCCAATGTCCCGATCTCGACCTGCCGGCACGTCTCAATAGAAAGTGGTCGCCATGACGACCCTTCCTATCGGGCTGCCCGCTCCGCCCAGTGGAGCCCGGACGCAGCCGTTCCAAGCGAGGCACAGCGTGGATCGCGTACGGCGGTTCTTTCGAAACCGCCGTGGTTCGGATCCCCGCTGGTCCTCGCGGCACACGAAGCTGCCCGACGCGCACCGAGGGCCCGATTCGGCTATAAGTCGTTCTAACCTTTAACCCGGTTACCGTCGATGCCTCACCTGGATGCTTACAAGCATACGCTACCGCTTTCTTGCTCATACATGCAGCCGTTTCCATGCTCCTCGTCGTACCTTTTCTTACACACCTCGGTACACTCATTCCGCTCACAGACTTGGTCACACACCTGACCACCGAACACCTTGGCACACATTCGTCGCTCGCACACCTCACCAACACACCTCTTCGCGCCCCTTTCTCGGTCACCTCCTTTGTGACAATCACAGGTGTGCTCTCACCCGCACACCCAACCACGTGCCTCACTACCAATTCCAGCGTGCATTCCCACTCACGCTCTACCATTCCAGGTGTGCATCCTTCCATTCCAGGTGTACATCCTCGCTCCCCTGCCACAACCAACTCACGCTCCGTGTCACTCTCACTACTCTCACCTCCACTCTCGGTCGCGCACTCACCCTTACTCTCGACAGCGCACTCTTTCCTCATGCACCTGTCCGTTACACACCTTTCTCGCGCACACTCTTCCGCACATTCTCCCGTTACACCCTCTGTAACACTCACCACAGGCATGCATTCTCCCTTACTCTCGACAGCATGCGCTTTCCCCATGCCCCCGTCCGTTACACACCTTTCTCGCGCATCCTCTTGTGCACACTTTTTCGTTACTTCCTCCGTAACACTCACCACACCGCGCTTCCCTGTGCTCCCTCGCACACGCGCTTCGACCAACTCACTCCTGACGGCACACTCACTCCTCGGCGTGCACTTTTTCCTCACACACCCCATGGTCGGACATTCTCGCACACCTCTTTTTTCGCACACCAGACCTGTCGCACACTTCACCAATGGCCTTTCATGAACACCCGGATCCAAACCAATCCCCAAGCCGACTGAAGCTTTCCTCACATCATATACATTGCCACTCACCTCCGTACCTCGTCGTCGCACCTCCTTTGCCACCTGCAAACTCTTTATTCGGTTAGTGAGCATCACATCATGAGTTGAGCACCGACCTTGCACATATTCCATCACCTCCTCCTGGATTTCTCTTTTAGTTTCTGTCCGTCCCTTCTTAATTTCACTCACCTCTTCTTCCACTTCCTCTAATTTTTGTTTAACCTCTTTTATTTATCGGTGCGTCTCCTCAAGTTCGTCCTCTAAGGCTACCGTGACCGTCTCTATGTGCATCCTTACCTGCCGGTCCTTTGTCTCCATTATCTCTGTCACCTCGTCCACCCTCATTGTCAGTTCCTCCCGTACCATCTGACATTGCCTCTGCGTCGCTATTAATTCGTTTTTAATTTCTTTTTGTGTCGCCTTTAACCCTCCGAGTACTGCAGTGTTCCTTTGAACCTGCTCCACTAATTTCGTTTGTTCCTCCGTCAGCTGTTCCACCTCCTCCGTCAGATCTTCTATTCCCCCTTGTAACTTTGCCGTATTATTTCTCACCTCTTTCTCCATACGCTTCTCACCTCGCTTTACCTCCTCGCGTAGCCCCGAGACCTCCTCACACACACCTCGTCGTATCTCCTCCTTCATCTCCTCCCTTTCTTTTGTAGATGCCGCCCTCATCTGTCCCAATTCATCCCTCTGAGCATCCAGTTTGGTTTCTACCCCGATTTTTACCTCCTCTATCTGCTCTCCCATTTGTTTAATTTCTCTTGCGGATTGCTCCCCTATCTCCCGCAATTTGTCTTCCATCCTATTTTCTAGCCCCATTAACCCATTCTTTACCTCTTTTATCCCGTTGTCTAACCCCTCAAAATTATTGTCTAACTTCCCAAATTTCTTGTCTAACTCCTTACCGGTACCCCTCGCTTCGTCCCTCATTACCCCCATTTGGTTTCCCATTACCCCCATTTGGCCCTCCAATCGCTCACTATCAGCCCTCATTCCCACAATTTGGTTTCCCAACCGCTCACCCTGAGCCTCTATACTGTTTTTCAAACCTCCAATTTGGTCTCCCATTTGTCCCATGAGGACCCT